>NW_026943818.1:29627710-29675210 GCF_035594765.1 Anolis carolinensis
CATGTGCAGCGCACTCCCATTTTCCCGCCGACGCCATCTTTGAACCGCACATGAGGAAAAACTCTCGCCAGTTCTTCCCAACTTTTCCCCACCGGGAAGAGAACCACGGGACGGCCCTTGCTAAAAGCGATGAGCCCCCACTGTTGACCCGAACTACTGCCAACACAGATGTTCGAAAACATGCAAAAGTGAGTAGATGAATAGGTAAGATACATATCATTTCACTAGAAGATATAATGCATTGCACCTTGTTAACCTTATTCCTCGCCCTTAGTCTGAAGATACCTACTACAGTAGAGTCTCACTTATCCAACACTCGCTTATCCAACATTCTGGATTATCCAACGCATTTTAGTAGTCAATGTTTTCAAAACATCGTGATATTTTGGTGCTAAATTTGTAAATACAGTAATTACTACATAGCATTACTGTGTATTGAACTACTCTTCTCCCGTGAACATGGAGAGAGGCAAGATGTCAGCTACGAGCTTACGTTTTAGGCCGGCCACCTCGTAGTCCTCCTCTTCCTCCTCCTCCTCCTCCTCTTCCTCCTCGTCTTCCTCCTCCTCCTCCTCGCCGGCCTCGCTCTCCTCTTCCACCGAGTCTTCCGCGTAGTTCCTGCAAAGCACACGGGCGCAGCCGTCAGACCCTCTTGAGAGAGAGATCGATATTGCATTTCTTCCATCCTAAGACGTGCTTGGAATAATCTATTATTATTATTATTATTATTATTATTCTAGACTTGGAAGAGACCTCAGTCAAGAAGGTAGAATTATTATTATTATTATTATTATTATGCTCCTAGAGTTGGAAGAGACCCCAGTCAAGAAGGTAGAATTATTATTATTATTATTATTATTATTATTATTATTATTATTATTATTGGTTTCCTAGAGTTGGCAGAGACCCCAGTCAAGAAGGTAGAATTATTATTATTATTCTAGAGTTGGAAGAGATCCCAGACAAGCTGGTAGAATTATTATTATTATTATTATTATTATGCTCCTAGAGTTGGCAGAGAACCCAGTCAAGAAAGTAGAATTATTATTATTATTATTATTATTATTATTATGCTCCTAGAGTTGGAAGAGACCCCAGTCAAGAAGGCAGAATTATTATTATTATTATTATTATTATTATTATTATTATTATTATTATTATTATTATTATTCTAGAGTTGGAAGAGATCCCAGTCAAGGTGGTAGAATTATTATTATTATTATTATTATTATTATTATTATTATTATTATTATTAGTCTTCTAGAGTTGGAAGAGATCCCAGTCACACCCTGAAGCAGGGAGTTCCACCGCTGAACGGCTCTCCTTAAAGGTCCCGAATATCTCAGAATCGGACAGGGAAAGTGTCAATCAACTGAACCCCCCCCCCCCCAAGCCACCACCACCACCACCCCGGTGTCTCACCGTCCTCGTGAGCTGCGGCGGGCGACGGAGGGCTGGCATGCGGGGCACTGCCACTCCCCCTCGGGGACCTCGTAGAGGGCGGGGCGCAGGCAGAAGAGGTGGAAGGCCTTGTTGCACTCGTCGCACAGGATCAGCTGGTCGTCCTCGCCTGGAAGAGAAGACAGGAATCACCGCCCGGCCAAGGGACACCCCCCCCCCCCGCCGCCGCAGAGGGACACCCGACCCGGCCCATTTCATCCCGGGGGTCCCGTGTTGGCCCACCTTTCTTGCGGCAGACCTTGCAGCGGGCGTTCTCGGCCGACATGTCCCACTTGATGCAGGCGTCCAGCATCCCCAGCAACACGTGCATCCGGGAAAAGGTCTGCGCCTCACGGATGGCCCCCTTCCACTTCTCCACCGCAGACGCCACCTGCACCACACCCAGGCACCATCAGAGCCCTCCCGGCAGAGGGCCCTCCCACCCGTAAATCATAGACTCATCAGAGTAGAGCGGGACCCCCAAAGGCCACCCAGTCCCACCCCCTTCTGACACCGAGACACCATTAAACCCCTCCCGGCAGAGGGCCCTCTCACCCGCCCAAGGATGCACATCATAGACTCATAAGAGTTGGAAGGGACCCCAAAGGCCATCCCATCGACACCATTAAACCCCTCCTGAAAGATGGCCATCCAACCCGCCCAAGGATGCAGATCATAAGAGTTGGAAGGGACCCCAAAGGCCATCCCATCGACACCATTAAACCCCTCCTGAAAGATGGCCATCTGACCCGCCCAAGGATGCAGATCACAGACTCATCAGAGTCGAGCGGGACCCCCAAAGGCCATCCAGTCGACACCATTAAACCCCTCCTGAAAGATGGCCCTCTCACCCGCCCAAGGATGCAGATCACAGACTCATAAGAGTCAAGCGGGACCCCCAAAGGCCATCCAGTCGACACCATTAAACCCCTCCTGAAAGATGGCCCTCTCACTCGCCCAAGGATGCAGATCACAGACTCATAAGAGTCAAGCGGGACCCCCAAAGGCCATCCTGTCGACACCATTAAACCCCTCCTGAAAGATGGCCATCCAACCCGCCCAAGGATGCAGATCATAAGAGTTGGAAGGGACCCCAAAGGCCATCCAGTCTACACCATTAAACCCCTCCTGACAGAGGGCCCTCTCACCCGCCCAAGGATGCAGATAATAATGATAATAATAATAATAATAATAATAAAACTTTATTTATACCCCGCCACCATCTCCCCGTGGGGACTCGGGGCGGCTCATAATGTTACAAAAGTAACAGCGCAAATACATAAACAATACACACAGTATCCAGTCCCACCCCCTTCTGACACTGAGACACCTTCAAACCCCTCCCGGCAGAGGGACATCTGACCCGCCCAAGGATGCAGATCATAATAATAATAATAATAATAATAATAATAATAATAATAATAATAATAGATTTATACCCCGCCACCATCTCCCCGTGGGGACTCGGGGCGGCTCACAATGTTACAAAAGTAACAGCGCAAATACATAAACAATACACACAGTTTAAAACACAAGAAGATGATAAAACAAGTTAAAACAAAGATTTAAACAACAGTAATAATATCAATAATAGTAATAATCCCTTCCAAGAGATGACCATCCAGCCCCTGCAAAAGATATCATAGAATTATAGAACCATAGGGTTGGAAGGGACCCCAAAGGCCATCCAGTCCAATCCCCATTAGACCACCCCCAAGAGATAGTCATCTGGATGGCCCTTGGGGTCATGTAAGAATAATAATAATAATAATAATAATAATAATAATAATAATTATGATGATGATGATGCTACTAGGAGGCTGGACTGGATGGCTGTTGGGGTCCCTTCCAACTCAAAGAGTCTAATAATAATAATAATAATAATAATAATAATAATAATAATAATAATAATAATAATGCTATCTTCCTTGATGGCAGAAGGGGGCTGGACTGGATGGCTTTTGGGGTCCCTTCCAACTCAAGAAGTCTAATAATAATAATAATAATAATAATAATAATAATAATAATAATAATAATAATATAAATCCAGCATGTCTATCTTGTTTGCTGTGTCATAATAAAATAATAATAATAATAATAATAATAATAATAATAATAATAATAATAATAATAATAATAAGACTGGATGGCCTTTGGGGTCCCTTCCAACTGTAGCGGATTGGATGTAGTGGAATGAAGGGACCCGGCTGCCCCCTGGTGGCCACTCCGAAGAAGGCAGGGCCCAGAATTTGGACCGGGCTGCTGTTCTGGGGGACGTTGCAATGAAAACACCCGCAAGGCCCGTGGCACCGAGCGAGCCAAGAGCGAGCCCGTGCCAAGCCCAACGCCCGGGTTCTGCCGCGTTGCACATTCCCGTCCCTGAGCAAACAAACCCCGGGCCGGACTCCAAGCCAAGCGAACTCGGGCTCCTTGGAGCAGAAGATGGAAAAATGTGCACATTCCCTCCCTTTCCTGGATTCTCAGAATCTGGGGTTTGGCTGATCCAAGGAAGGGCAACACTGGCAGTATTGTTATTATTATTCCTTCAAGGTGGATCACAACCCATTATTTCCCAAACTCCAATGATTTGGGATATTAACTAATATTGCAGTCTAGTGGTATAGTACATTATCTTCTCTATATATAAAAGGCTTTCGGCGTCGTGGCGACGCACAAAACAACAAAACCCATTATTTCCCAAACTCCAATGATTTGGGATATTAACTAATATTGCAGTCTAGTGGTATAGTACATTATCTTCTCTATATATAAAAGGCTTTCGGCGTCGCGGCGACGCACAAAACAACAAAACCCATTATTTCCCAAACTCCAATGATTTGGGATATTAACTAATATTGCAGTCTAGTGGTATAGTACATTATCTTCTCTATATATAAAAGGCTTTCGGCGTCGCGGCGACGCACAAAACAACAAAACCCATTATTTCCCAAACTCCAATGATTTGGGATATTAACTAATATTGCAGTCTAGTGGTATAGTACATTATCTTCTCTATATATAAAAGGCTTTCGGCGTCGCGGCGACGCACAAAACAACAAAACCCATTATTTCCCAAACTCCAATGATTTGGGATATTAACTAATATTGCAGTCTAGTGGTATAGTACATTATCTTCTCTATATATAAATAGCTTTTGGCGTCGTGGCAACGCACAAAACAACAAAACCTAACACCCCCCGAACTCTAGCCTTTTATATAGAGAGATGTATTACAAATTACATGTAATATTACTAATAATATTGCAATTCGAGGCAAACATTCAATGCCTTTTAACATAGAACCAAGACAAGACAAACATAGGCTCCGAGCGGGCCTCGAACTCATGACCTCCTGGTCAGAGTGATTCATTGCAGTGATTCATTGCAGCTGCTCTCCAGCCTGCGCCACAGCCCGAGCCCATAATGATAGACACATAGATATTATCGGCATATCATAGAGCAAGCATGCCTCAGGCCCGTCCACTTTGCGGATATCAGCCAGCATGCCAAGGCCTTAAATCAAGATCCAGAGGAACACCTCAGCAAGCAAGAGTCCAAAAGTGGCAGGCTAAAACCCGGAACCTCAATCCGGGGCCACAACAAGAAGAGCAAACCACAGACCACCGGCTACAACGCGGAGTGACCCCTGCCACACGCCTTCTCCCAGCGACCCCACGGGCCCCTACCTTGGCTTCCTCGGCCACGCGCTTCTCCTCGTCCACCTCCTCGGTCTTGGCGGTGGCGGCGGAGGGGGGAGCAGCGGTGGGGGGGGCGTCCTCGGCGGGGGGCTTCCTCCGCTTCTGCTTGGGGGCCATGAAGCCCTGCAGGAACTTCTTGATCACGCTGGCCTGGAGGGCCACCACGCACTCCCCAAAGTCCCGCAGGCTCTCCAGGGAGCTCACCTGCCAGAATGATAATATACCAGTAGGGTCTTGGTTAACTCACGGTCATAATAATAATAATAATAATAATAATAATAATAATATACCAGTAGGGTCTTGGTTAACTCAAGGTCATAATAATAATAATATTAATATTAATAATAATAATAATAATAATATACCAGTAGGGTCTTGGTTAACTCAAGGTCATAATAATATTAATATTAATATTAATATACCAGTAAGCTCTTGGTTAACTCAAGGTCATAATAATAATAATATTAATATTAATAATATACTAGTAGGCTCTTGGTTAACTCAAGGTCATAATAATAATAATATGAATATTAATAATATACCAGTAGGGTCTTGGTTAACTCAAGGTCATAATATTAATATTAATATTAATAATAATAATAATATACCAGTAGGCTCTTGGTTAACTCAAGGTCATAATAATAATAATATTAATATTAATAATAATGATATACCAGTAGGGTCTTGGTTAACTCAAGGTCATAATAATAATAATAATAATAATAATAATAATAATAATATACCAGTAGGCTCTTGGTTAACTCAAGGACCCGGCCATAACAATATCAACAACAACCACCACCACCACCTTATGGGCTCTTGGTTAACTCAAGGACCCAATAATAATAATAACAATAATAAACCAGCAGGCTCTTGGTTAACTCAAGGTCATAATAATAATAATATTAATATTAATAATAATAATATACCAGTAGGCTCTTGGTTAACTCAAGGTCATAATAATAATAATAATAATAATAATAATAATAATAATAATAATAATAATAATATACCAGTAGGCTCTTGGTAAACTCAAGGACCCGGCCAAAATAATAATAATAATAATAATATACCAGCAGGCTCTTAGTTAACTCAAGGTAATGATATTAATAATAATAATAATATACCAGTAGGCTCTTGGTTAACTCAAGGTAATAATAATAATAATAATAATAATAATAATAATATACCAGTAGGCTCTTGGTAAACTCAAGGACCCGGCCAAAATAATAATAATAATAATAATAATAATAATAATAATAATAATAATAATAATGTTAGCCACCCTGAATCCTTTCGGGGAAATGGAGGCAGGGTATAAAAATAAAATTATTTTTTTATTATGACACAGCAAACAAGATAGATATGCTGGATTTCATATCACAAGTCGAACACTATTATTATTATTATTATTATTATTATTATTATTATTATTATTTTATTAAATAATATTATTAAATTATTATTATAATAATTATTATTTTATGAAATAATATTATTAAATTATTACTGTTATTATTATTATTATTATTATTATTATATTTTTATACCCTGCCTCCATTTCCCCGAAAGGATTCGGGGCGGCTAACATGGGGCCAAGCCCAGGTAATCACAACAAAACAAGGTAAAATACATACATCATACTAAACAAAACAAAACACATTTATCCACAATGTAAAATAATAAAACAATAGGGGTGACATTCATATGATTCTCATTGTTATTCCAAAGCCATTCGTGGCAGGAAGAAGGGCAGGTTGACCCAAATCCAATTCTGACACACACACACACACACACACACACCCCTTTCTCATGATGATGATGATGTTGCCATCACTCACTCCTTCACTCACTCACTCCCTCACTCACCCTAGCCTCGAACTCGCCCTCGCCCACGTAGCCCAGGCCACCCTTCTGCAGCCGGGTGGCCACTTCGATGAGGTCGCTGCGCAGGAAGTTGAGCAGTTCCTGGTGGCCGTCGCAGGTCTTGAGGCCCGGGTTCTGCTTCCGGGCCAAGTGGATGGAGTGCACGATGTCCGGGTATCTGCAACCAAGGGGGGGGGGGGGGAGGGGGGACACAGGTCACAAGGTGTCATGATCTCCAATCTTTGACATCTCCGGTCGGCTGACAAAGAACAGACGCCAGCCATAAAACCTCAATGACCCTCTGGTATGTGAGAGCCCCTATATAAATGGGCCAAAGAGAAGGTTCTGGTATTCTGTACAATAAAAACTGTTATGTCATGATCTCCCATCTTTGACATCTCCGGTCGGCTAACAAAGAACAGACGCCAGCCATAAAACCTCAATGACTCTCTGGTATGTGAGAGCCCCTATATAAACGGACCAAAGAGAAGGTTCTGGTATTCTGTACAATAAAAACTGTTATGTCATGATCTCCAATCTTTGACATCTCCGGTCGGCTGACAAAAAACAGACGCCAGCCATAAAACCTCAATGACCCTCTGGTATGTGAGAGCCCCTATATGAATGGGCCAAAGAGAAGGTTCTGGTATTCTGTACAATAAAAACTGTTATGTCATGATCTCCCATTTTTGACATCTCCGGTCGGCTGACAAAGAACAGATGCCAGCCATAAAACCTCAATGACCCTCTGGTATGTGAGAGCCCCTATATAAATGGGCCAAAGAGAAGGTTCTGGTATTCTGTACAATAAAACCTGTTATGTCATGATCTCCAATCTTTGACATCTCCGGTCGGCTGACAAAGAACAGATGCCAGCCATAAAACCTCAATGACCCTCTGGTATGTGAGAGCCCCTATATAAATGGGCCAAAGAGAAGGTTCTGGTATTCTGTACAATAAAAACTGTTATGTCATGATCTCCAATCTTTGACATCTCCGGTCGGCTGACAAAGAACAGATGCCAGCCATAAAACGGGCCAGACATAAAACCTCAATGACCCTCTGGTATGCGAGAGCCCCTATATAAATGGGCCAAAGAGAAGGTTCTGGTATTCTGTACAATAAAACCTGTTATGTCATGATCTCCAATCTTTGACATCTCCGGTCGGCTGACAAAGAACAGACGCCAGCCATAAAACCTCAATGACCCTCTGGTATGCGAGAGCCCCTATATAAATGGGCCAAAGAGAAGGTTCTGGTATTCTGTACAATAAAACCTGTTATGTCATGATCTCCAATCTTTGACATCTCCGGTCGGCTGACAAAGAACAGATGCCAGCCATAAAACCTCAATGACCCTCTGGTATGTGAGAGCCCCTATATAAATGGGCCAAAGAGAAGGTTCTGGTATTCTGTACAATAAAAACTGTTATGTCATGATCTCCAATCTTTGACATCTCCGGTCGGCTGACAAAGAACAGATGCCAGCCATAAAACGGGCCAGACATAAAACCTCAATGACCCTCTGGTATGCGAGAGCCCCTATATAAATGGGCCAAAGAGAAGGTTCTGGTATTCTGTACAATAAAACCTGTTATGTCATGATCTCCAATCTTTGACATCTCCGGTCGGCTGACAAAGAACAGACGCCAGCCATAAAACCTCAATGACCCTCTGGTATGCGAGAGCCCCTATATAAATGGGCCAAAGAGAAGGTTCTGGTATTCTGTACAATAAAACCTGTTATGTCATGATCTCCAATCTTTGACATCTCCGGTCGGCTGACAAAGAACAGATGCCAGCCATAAAACCTCAATGACCCTCTGGTATGTGAGAGCCCCTATATAAATGGGCCAAAGAGAAGGTTCTGGTATTCTGTACAATAAAACCTGTTATGTCATGATCTCCAATCTTTGACATCTCCGGTCGGCTGACAAAAAACAGATGCCAGCCATAAAAACGGGCCAGCCATAAAACCTCAATGACCCTCTGGTACAGGAGTCCCCAAACTAAGGCCCGGGGGCCGGATGCGGCCCTCCGAGGTCATTTACCTGGCCCCCGCCCTAGCAACAGGGATTTTTTGGATGGCCTTTGGGGTCCCCTCCAACTCTTGGGTTAATATGAACAATAAAGAGGGCATGGGTTGGACTGCATGGCCCTTGGGGTCCCCTCTAACTTTAGGATGATGATGATTATTATTATTAGTATTAAGAACAACAACAATAACAACAGGGCAAGGGCTTGTTTGGATGGCCTTTGGGGTCTCCTCCAACTCTTGAGTTAATATGAACAATAAAGAGGGCAGGGGTTGGACTGGATGGCCTTTGGGGTCCCCTCCAACTTTAGGATGATAATAATTATTATTATTAGTAGCAGTAGTAGTATTAAGAACAACAACAATAACAACAGGGCAAGGGCTTGTTTGGATGGCCTTTGGGGTCCCATCCAACTCTTGAGTTAATATGAACAATAAAGAGGGCAGGAGTTGGACTGGATGGCCTTTGGGGTCCCCTCTAACTTTAGGATGATTATTATTATTAGTAGTAGTAGTATTAAGAACAACAACAACAACAACAACAACAGGGCAAGGGCTTGTTTGGATGGCCTTTGGGGTCTCCTCCAACTCTTGGGTTAATATGAACAATAAAGAGGGCAGGGGTTGGACTGGATGGCCTTTGGGGTCCCCTCCAACTTTAGGATGATGATTATTAGTAGTAGTAGTAGTATTAAGAACAACAAAAACAACAACAACAGGGCAAGGGCTTGTTTGGATGGCCTTTGGGGTCCCATCCAACTCTTGAGTTAATATGAACAATAAAGAGGGCAGGGGTTGGACTGGATGGCCTTTGGGGTCCCCTCCAACTTTAGGATGATGATTATTAGTAGTAGTAGTAGTATTAAGAACAACAAAAACAACAACAACAGGGCAAGGGCTTGTTTGGATGGCCTTTGGGGTCCCATCCAACTCTTGAGTTAATATGAACAATAAAGAGGGAAGGGGTTGGACTGGATGGCCTTTGGGGTCCCCTCTAACTTTAGGATGATGATTATTATTATTAGTAGTAGTATTAAGAACAACAACAACAGGGCAAGGGCTTGTTTGGATGGCCTTTGGGGTCTCCTCCAACTCTTGGGTTAATATGAACAATAAAGAGGGCTGGGGTTGGACTGGATGGCCTTTGGGGTCCCCTCCAACTTTAGGATATTATTATTATTATTAGTAGTAGTAGTATTAAGAACAACAATAGCAACAGGGCAAGGGTTTGCTTGGATGGCCTTTGGGGTCTCCTCACAACTCTTGGGTTAATATGACTATTCATATGAACAATAAAGAGGGCATGGGTTGGACTGGATGGCCCTTGGGGTCCCCTCCGACTTTAGGATATTATTATTATTATTATTATTATTAGTAGTAGTAGTAGTAGTAGTAGTATTAAGAACAATAACAATAGCAACAGGGCAAGGGTTTGTTTGGATGGCCTTTGGGGTCTCCTCCAACTCTTGGGTTAATATGAACAATAAAGAGGGCTGGGGTTGGACTGGATGGCCCTTGGGGTCCCCTCCAACTTTAGGATGATGATGATTATTATTATTATTAGTATTAAGAACAACAACAATAACAACAACAGGGCAAGGGCTTGTTTGGATGGCCTTTGGAGTCTCCTCCAACTCTTGAGTTAATATGAACAATAAAGAGGGCTGGGGTTGGACTGGACGGCCCTTGGGGACCCCTCCAACTTTAGGATGATGATGATGATTATTATTATTAGTATTAAGAACAACAACAACAACAACAACAGGGCAAGGGCTTGTTTGGATGGCCTTTGGAGTCTCCTCCAACTCTTGAGTTAATATGAACAATAAAGAGGGCAGGGGTTGGACTGGACGGCCCTTGGGGACCCCTCCAACTTTAGGATGATGATGATGATTATTATTATTAGTATTAAGAACAACAACAACAACAACAACAGGGCAAGGGCTTGTTTGGATGGCCTTTGGAGTCTCCTCCAACTCTTGAGTTAATATGAACAATAAAGAGGGCAGGGGTTGGACTGGACGGCCCTTGGGGACCCCTCCAACTTTAGGATGATGATGATTATTATTATTATTAGTATTAAGAACAACAACAACAACAACAACAACAGGGCAAGGGCTTGTTTGGATGGCCTTTGGAGTCTCCTCCAACTCTTGAGTTAATATGAACAATAAAGAGGGCAGGGGTTGGACTGGACGGCCCTTGGGGACCCCTCCAACTTTAGGATGATGATTATTATTATTATTATTAGTATTAAGAACAACAACAACAACAACAACAGGGCAAGGGCTTGTTTGGATGGCCTTTGGAGTCTCCTCCAACTCTTGAGTTAATATGAACAATAAAGAGGGCAGGGGTTGGACTGGACGGCCCTTGGGGACCCCTCCAACTTTAGGATGATGATGATGATGATGACGATCTCACCGCTTCTGCAGGCGCTCCTGCAGCTGGCTCTCCCGGATGCCCTGCGGGTGGAGGCGGCACAGCAGCTCGTCCAGCTCCTTCTGGCTGTCGCACAGGAACCTGCAAGAGGAAGACGTGTTCTCAAGGAAGAGAAGCCACATGAAGCCCACCCCGAGGCCCATTTGCTACTCGTGATTTAATTCCCACACATAGATAAAAGAGACCAGCTTGCACAGAGACAGGAAGTCAAGGTGGGGGGGGGGGGGGGTGTCTCACCAGAGGTTCTGGCCCTGTTTGGGCACCGTGGTCTCCACAGGGATCTCTGGGGCCGGAAGGAGATTCGGGACCCGGCCTGCCCCCAGCGCCTCCCGTCGGGAGCCTGCGAAGAAAGACACCCCAATAAGAATAGTAGTAGTAATAATAGTAATGATGATGAGAACAATAATAATAATCTTCACATGACGTGGATTGACTACAAAAAGGCCTTTGACTCACTCCCACTCAGCTGGATCATCAAGTGCCTGGACGCCATCGGGATCAGTAAAAACGTTGGCACCTTTATTGAAAACGTGATGGAGCACTGGAAAACTGAACTGTTTGTTGGAAATGAAAGCTATGGGCTTGTCAACATCAGGAGAGGAATTTTCCAGGGAGACTCATGCTTTTCATTATTGCCATGATCCCTCTGTCAACAATCTTACAAAAAACAAATCTCGGCTATCAAACATCTAAGAATTCTCACAAAATTTCACATCTTAATTTTGCAGGGAGACTCATTGTCCCCTCTGCTTTTCATTATTGCCATGATCCCTCTGTCAACAATCTTACAAAAAACAAATCTCAGCTACCAAACATCTAAGAATTCTCACAAAATTTCACATCTGATGTACATGGATGACCTGAAGCTGTATGGAAAAACGGAAACTGAAATCCAGTCTCTGAACAACACTGTCCGAATCTTTAGCACTGATATCAGCATGGAGTTTGGTTTGGACAAATGTTTGACAGGGGCACTGAAGAAGGGAAAAATCATGGAAAGTGAGGGCATCAATATGCCCAATGGCCAAACAATAAAGTGTCACCAACCGGAGGCCTATAAATATCTGGGCATATTACAGCTGGACAACATCAAGCATGAACATGTGAAAACTGTGGTCAGTAAAGAATACACACAAAGGGTCAGAAAAATTCTCAAAAGCAAGCTCAATGGAGGCAACACCATCAAGGCCATAAACACCTGGGCCATACCTGTCATAAGATATACTGCTAGCATCATAAACTGGACACAGGCGGAACTGGACAATTTGGACAGAAAAACAAGAAAACTCATGACCATTCATCATTCACTGCACCCTCGCAGTGATGTTGACCGGCTCTATCTGCCTAGAAGATCAGGGGGCAGAGGACTCATACAAGTCAAACAAGTAGTCAAAGAAGAAGAATATACCCTGGCAGAAGATGTCAAGCAAAGTGAAGAACCTGCTTTGATTGAAGTCACAAATCAGAAACTCCTCAAAGCACAGCAGACAAAAAACCAGTACAAGAAAACCGCACTACAAACTAGAGCAGAATCAGTACAAGAAAACCGTACTACAAACTAGAGCAGAATCAGTACAAGAAAACCGCACTACAAACTAGAGCAGAATCAGTACAAGAAAACCGCACTACAAACTAGAGCAGAATCAGTACAAGAAAACCGTACTACAAACTAGAGCAGAATCAGTACAAGAAAACCGCACTACAAACTAGAGCAGAACCAGTACAAGAAAACCGCACTACAAACTAGAGCAGAATCAGTACAAGAAAACCGCACTACAAACTAGAGCAGAATCAGTACAAGAAAACCGCACTACAAACTAGAGCAGAATCAGTACAAGAAAACCGCACTACAAACTAGAGCAGAATCAGTACAAGAAAACCGCACTACAAACTAGAGCAGAATCAGTACAAGAAAACCACACTACAAACTAGAGCAGAATCAGTACAAGAAAACCGCACTACAAACTAGAGCAGAATCAGTACAAGAAAACCGCACTACAAACTAGAGCAGAATCAGTACAAGAAAACCACACTACAAACTAGAGCTGACAGCTGGCACAACAAAACATGGCATGGGAAGTTCCTTGACAAAATTGAAGGACAAGCTGATAAGGAGAAGACCTGGCTCTGGCTCACGAATGAGACCCTGAAGAAGGAAGGATACAGAAGGCCTGATCCTTGCAGCCCAGGAGCAAGCCATCAGAACAAATGCAATCAAGGCCAAGATCGAAAAATCAGCTGATGACAACAATAATAATAATATATATTTTTTCCATGTCAGGAGCAACCTGAGTTGCTTCTGGTGTGAGAGAATTGGCCGTCTGCTAGGACGTTGCCCAGGTGACATTGCCTGGATGTTTTGATGTTTTTACCATCCTTGTGGGAGGCTTCTCTCCTGTCCCCACATGGAGATGGAGCTAACAGAGGGAGCTCATCCACGCTCTCCCCAGGTGGGATTCAAACCCAACCTTCAAGTCACGATGATTTTACCCACTGCGCCACCGGGGGCTCCAATAAAAATAATAATTCATTATTATTCATTCCACCATGTCTCCTGTGTAAATATAACAATATAATACTGTATAATACAATATTATGCTATACTAATAATATATTGTATATACATACAATATTGATAACAATATTATAATGTAATATGATATAACACACCATTATAATTAGAAATTATATATTATATGTAATATTACTAATAATATTGCAGTCTAGTGGTATAGTACAATACAGTAATATATAATGCTTATATTGTGCTAGAAAATAATAATAATAATACACTATTATAAATGCATATTATATATTACATGTAGTATAACTAATAATATTGCAGTCTAGTGGTATAGTACAATATAGTAATATATAATGCTTGTATTGTGCTAGAAAATATAATAATAACACTATTATAATTGTATATTATATATTACATGTAATATAACTAATAATATTGCAGTCTAGTGGTATAGTACAATATAGTAATATATAATGGTTATATTGTGCTAGAAAATATAATAATAATACACGATTATAAATATATATTATATATTACATGTAATATAACTAATAATATTGCAGTCTAGTAGTATAGTACAATGTAGTAATATATAATGCTTATATTGTGCTAGAAAAATATAATAATAATAATAATACACTATTATAAATATATATATTACATGTAATATAACTAATAATACTGCAGTCTAGTGGTATAGTACAATATAGTAATATATAATGCTTATATTGTGCTAGAAAATATAATAATAATAATAATAATAATAATACACTATTATAAATGTATATTATATATTACATGTAATATAACTAATAATATTGCAGTCTAGTGGTATAGTACAATATGGTAATATTTAATGCTTATATTGTGCTATGCTAATGATATAATATATTGTATATACATATAACATATAAGCCGCCCTGAGTCCCCTTCAGGGAGAGAAGGGAGGGATATAAATGTCGCAAATAAATAAATAAATAAATAAATAAATAATAATAATAATAATAATAGTAGTATCTTCCTTTTTGGAAACTCTACGAATCTAATGACGAGGGCAACAAATGATAATGATTAATAATATCATTGTAATTCCTTACCCACAGTCTTGACGATCTCATAAGACCATAGGTAAGCAAAGAGACCTCCAAAGATCATCTACATGGTCTCATAAGACCATCGGTAAGGAAAAGGACCCTCAAAAGCCATCTAGATGATTTCATCAGGCCATCAGAAGACCATGGATAAGGAAAGGGACCCTCAAAGACCATCTAGATGGTTTCATAAGACCATCAGTAAGTAAAGAGACCTCCAAAGACCATCTAGATGGTCTCATAAGACCATAGGTAAAGAAAGAGACCTCCAAAGACCATAGGTAAGTAAAGAGACCTCCAAAGACCATCTACATAGTCTCATAAGACCATAGGTAAAGAAAGAGACCTCCAAAGACCATAGGTAAGTAAAGAGACCTCCAAAGACCATCTACATAGTCTCATAAGACCATAGGTAAGTACCTCCAAAGACCATCTAGATGATCTCATAAGACCATCGGTAAGGAAAAGGACCTTCAAAAGCCATCTAGATGATTTCATCAGGCCATCAGAAGAACATAGATAAGGAAAGGGACCCTCAAAGACCATCCAGACAATCTCATTAAACCATAGGTAAGGAAAGGGACCCTCAAAGGCCATCTAGACGGTCTCCTAGGACCATAGGTAAGTAAAGAGACCTCCAAAGACCATCTAGATGGTCTCATAACACCATAGGTAAGGAAAAGGACCCTCAAAAGCCATCTAGATGATTTCATAAGGCCATCAGAAGGCCATAGATAAGGAAAGGGACCCTCAAAGACCATCCAGACAATCTCATAAGACCATAGGTAAGGAAAGGGACCCTCAAAGGCCATCTAGACTGTCTCATAGGACCATAGGTAAGGAAAGTGACCTCCAAAAGCCATCTAGATGGTCTCATAAGGCCGTAGCTAAGCAAAGAGACCTTGAAAGACCATCTAGACGATTTACAAGGGACATAAGTAAGCAAAGAGACCTCCAAAGACCAGGTAGACTGAGGTCAACCCTTAGTCTAAAGTTTAGGACAGGGGCCAGGTCAATGACCTTAGTTTGTGGACCCCTGGTTTAAATGCATGGCACTGAACGGCCCCGTCTTAATACTACCTTGCTGGTAGTCTTCCTCTTCCTCCTCATCTTCCTCTTCTTCTTCCTCCTTAGGAGGCGTAAAGCAATAATCGATCCCATCATGCACCCAACCCTTCTCAATGAAGAGCCCGGGAGCCTCGTCCGAGAAGAGCCAATACCTGGGGAGAGAAGGTAAGAGAGGGAAGGTCAAAGAGCCACTGCAACATCCGTTCCCCTATTTGGAAGCTTATCTCTGAAAAACTGGATTTGTTGTCAACAAACTGAAGCTACGGCTAATGGACTGCATTTGCATCCCGAGGAGTCCTATAGAATTGCTCCAAGACTACAGAGACTTTGATTTGTTTTGACTCCAAGCCAGGTTGGAGCCAATTGATTTGTACACTGATATACAGTAGAGTCTCGCTTATCCAACATAAACGGGCCAGCAGAACGTTGGATAAGTGAATATGTTGGATAATAAGGAGAGATGAAGAAAAAGCCTATTGAACATCAAAATAGGTTCTGATTTTACAAATGAAGCACCAAAACATCATGTTAGACAACAAATTTGACAGAAAAAGTAGTTCGTTGCACATTAATACTATGTAGTAATTACTGTACAGTAGAGTCTCACTTATCCAACACTCGCTTATCCAACATTCTGGATTATCCAACGCATTTTTGTAGTCAATGTGTTCAATATATCGTGAGATTTTGGTGCTAAATTCATAAATACAGTAACTACTACATAGCATTACTGTGTATTGAACTACTTTTTCTGCCAAATTTGTTGTCTAACATGATGTTTTGGTGCTTCATTTGTAAAATCATAACCTAATTTGATGTTTAATAGGCTTTTCCTTAATGCCTCCTTATTATCCAACATATTCGCTTATCCAACATTCTGGATTATCCAACGCATTTTTGTAGTCAATGTGTTCAATATATCGTGAGATTTTGGTGCTAAATTCATAAATACAGTAACTACTACATAGCATTACTGCGTATTGAACTACTTTTTCTGCCAAATTTGTTGTCTAACATGATGTTTTGGTGCTTCATTTGTAAAATCATAACCTATTTTGATGTTTAATAGGCTTTTCCTTAATGCCTCCTTATTATCCAACATATTCGCTTATCCAACATTCTGCTGGCCCTTTATGTTGGATAAGTGAGACTCTACTGTATTTCATTATCATTATCATCATCATCATCATCATCATTTAATTACTTATTAATCGCCCTCCATCCACGATGCTCTAGGCGATTTACAAGATAAAATTGTAAAGGATAAAAATACATACATACAAATATTGATTTAAAAATTAAAATAGATTAAAAGCTCTAGTAAAGAGCCAGGTCTTGAGTGCTAGGGTAAAAGGCCCTAACTCACGCATGGCTCTCATATATTTACAAATTTAGCACCAAAATATCACGATGTATTGAAAACATTAACTACAAAAATGCGTTGGATAATCCAGAACGTTGGATAAGTGACTCTACTGTATTTAGTTTCACAGCATATTAAATACCATTTTGGAGAGACTGAATGTAAACATATTGTGTCGCTAACAAATTCCAGTTGGAGTCTGGTTGATGTATGTTTGATACTGAAAACTGCTCTGTGTAGCATTTAAATCTGGATTATTTCAGTCTATAAATCTTTATACTTTGTGTGCCACTACAGCTGACTGAATTTGGTCATCAGTTGTATTATTATTTGTATTATTGTTAACATTATTATGCATATGATGCTCTAATATACATATTGTGTTCTATGCGTTGAACCTTTATCGTGGTGCATATTTCTCAGATATGGTTTAGAACAGACAGCTGTGTTTAGTTATTATTAAAAGAGCGAGAAGGCCAGTGTGGATCAAAGTCGGTGTAGTGTCTCAGAGACCCCCGAGTCATGACCCCGTCGCCATTTCGGAGCAGACCGAAGAAGAGATGGGGTTTGTGCCATTTCCGCACGATTCCGCTCCCTTCCAGATGTCCCCTGTTGACAGTTTTAGCCCACAGTTGATTAAAAAGGGCCTTGACTCCCAGCCCGGTTCTCCAGAGAACGCAATGTTTGACCGCCAATTGTTTTGGGAGGCTTTGCACGCGGAAAAGCAGGTTTTGAGGAGAAGCGCTCGATTAGCGGAGAAAGCAAGCGTTAATTATGCCGGTTCCCTTGAGAGTTCTCAGGGAGGATTGCATCTGGCAAGTTGTTGACTTAGTCATTTTTCCCTTGGGAAAGAGTTCAGGCACCTGGCTGGAGAGGAGAGCAAAGTCCCATAAAAGTTCGGGGCGCCAACTGGCCTTTGTCAGTTGAGGGATTCACATCGACTCTAGTTCTGCAGCGTGCTACTCTCGAGTAAACCGGCATTGCATCTCGTCTCCCTGTCAAGCTTTACCACGACTAACTTTGCCTTGCCTTGCATCCTAGCCTCGGATTTGAGCCCTGGAACTCTTTGACAGATCTTGCCTTAATCCCCTCTCAAACAGCCTAAAGGTTTGAGTGTGTTTCGGTTATTGGATTTAAAACTTTGAACTCTAATACTGGACATCTACTTTCATATTACTGGATTATATTTGACCTTTCCTGAAAGGTCTACTGCTGGACTATATAGAGTCATAGAATCATAGAATAGTAGAGTTGGAAGAGACCTCATGGGCCATCCAGTCCAACCCCTTTCTGCCAAGAAGCAGGAAATCGCATTCAAAGCACCCCCGACAGATGGCCATCCAGCCTCTGCTTAAAAGCCTCCAAGGAAGGAGCCTCCACCACAGTCCGGGGGAGAGAGTTCCACTGTCGAACAGCCCTTCTCACCGTGAGGAAGTTCTTCCTGAGGTTCAGGTGGAATCTCCTTTCCTGTAGTTTGAAGCCATTGTTCCCTTGCGTCCTAGTCTGCAGGGCAGCAGAAAACAAGCTTGCTCCCTCCTCCCTATGACTTCCCTTCACGTATTTGTCCATGGCTATCATGTCTCCTCTCAGCCTTCTCTTCTGCAGGCTAAACATGCCCAGCTCTTTAAGCCGCTCCTCATAGGGCTTGTTCTCCAGACCCTTCATCATTTTAGTCGCCCTCCTCTGGACGCTTTCCAGCTTGTCAACATCTCCCTTCAACTGTGGTGCCCAGAATGGGACGCAGTGTGATTCCAGGTGTGGTCTGACCAAGGCAGAATAGAATAAGGGGGAGCAGGACTTCCCTGGATCTAGACGCTATTCCCCTATTGATGAGGCCAGAATCCCATTGGCTTTTTTAGCAGCCGCATCACATTGTTGGCTCATGTTTAACTTCTTCCCCACGAGGACTCCAAGGTCTTTTTCGCACACACTGCTGTCAAGCCAGGCATCGTCCCCCATTCTGTATCTTTGATTTCTATTTTTTCTGCCGAAATGAAGTATCTTGCATTTGTCCCTGTTGAACTTCATTTTGTGAGTTTCGGCCAATCATCTCTCTCGTCTGTCAAGATCGTTTTGAATTCTGCTCCTGTCTTCTGGAGTGTTGGCTCTCCCTCCCAGTTTGGTCCCGTCTGCAAACTTGATGATCGTGCCTTCTAACCCTTCGTCTAAGTCGTTAATAAAGATGTTGAACAGAACCGGGCCCAGGACGGAGCCCTGCTTGTGGCACTCCACTTGTCACTTCTTTCCATGATGAAGACGACGCATTGGTGAGAATCACCCTTTGGGTTCGTTCGCTTAGCCAATGACAGATCCACCTCACCGTAGTTTTGTCTAGCCCACATTTGACTAGTTTCCTTGCCAGAAGGTCGTGGGGGACTTTGTCGAAGGCCTTACTGAAATCCAGGTACGCTACATCCACGGCATTCCCTGTATCGACCCAACTCGTAACTCTATCGAAAAAAGAGATCAGATTAGTCTGGCATGACTTGTTTTTGGTAAATCCGTGTTGACTATTAGCAATGACCGCATTTGTTTCTAAGTGTTTGCAGACCACTTCCTTAATTATCTTTTCCAGAATTTTGCCTGGTATTGATGTGAGGCTGACCGGACATTGGTAATTGTTTGGGTCGTTCTTTTTTCCCTTCTTGAAGATAGAAAGGGACCACATTCGCCCTCCTCCAATCTGCTGGGACTTCTCCCGTTCTCCAAGAACTCTCGAAGATAATTGCCAGTGGTTCTGAAATAACTTCCGCTAATTCCTTCAATACTCTTGGATGTAGCTGATCTGGCCCTGGGGACTTGAATTCGTTTAGAGAGGCCAGGTATACACTGCTTAACTTTAGTTGTCTCCTTTATTTCCTTTATTGGCCTTCGTGTCTGATTCCCAGCGCTCACGCTGCCTGAGGTGTCACAGTCGGGCGGGAGCAGGGGTGCCTCGGATGGTTGGGGGGCCGTAATCGGACCGCGGGACGTAGCTTGGACCCCCCTGCTCTCTAGACCAGGGGTCCCCAAACTTTTTAAACAGGGGGCCAGTTCACAATCCTTCAGACCGTTGGAGGGCTGGACTATAGTTAGCCACCGAACAATAATAATAATTAATAATAATAATAATAGCAATAATAATAAAAAAGAGGGTTAGAAGAGACCCTTTGGGCCATTAAGTCCAACCTCCTTTTGCCTCTGGCACCAAAAGCACAAGCAAAGCACCGCTGACAGATGGCCACCCATCCTCAATATTAATAATAATAATAGCAATAATAATAAAAAAGAGGGTTGGAAGAGACCCTTTGGGCCATTAAGTCCAACCTCCTTTTGCCTCTGGCACCAAAAGCACAAGCAAAGCACCGCTGACAGATGGCCACCCATCCTCAATATTAATAATAATAATAGCAATAATAATAAAAAAGAGGGTTGGAAGAGACCCTTTGGGCCATTAAGTCCAACCTCCTTTTGCCTCTGGCACCAAAAGTACAAGCAAAGCACCGCTGACAGATGGCCACCCAGCTTCAATATTAATAATAATAATAATAATAGAGTTGGAAGAGACCTCTTGGGCCAGAGTCCAACCCCCTTCTGCCTTTGTGCAACAAAAGCACAAGCAAAACACCCCTGACAGATGGCCACCCAGCCTTAATGTTAATAATAATAATAATAATAATAATAATAATAAGAAACTCCTCAAAACACAGCAGACAAAAAACCAGTACAAGAAAACCGCACTACAAACTAGAGCTGACAGCTGGCACAACAAAACACTGCATGGAAAGTTCCTTGACAAAATTGAAGGAAAAGCTGATAAGGAGAAGACCTGGCTCTGGCTCACGAATGGGACCCTGAAGAAGGAGACAGAAGGCCTGATCCTTGCAGCCCAGGAGCAAGACATCAGGACAAAGGCAATTCAGGCCAAGATCGAAAAATCAGCTGATGACCCAAAATACAGACTGTGCAAGGAAACCGACGAAACCATGGATCATATCCTCAGCTGCTGTAAGAAAATCGCACAGACAGACTACAAACAGAGGCACAACTATGTGGCCCAAATGATTCATTGGAACTTATGCCTCAAGTCCCACCTCCCAGCAGCAAAGAACTGGTGGGATCACAAACCTGCAAAAGTACTGGAAAATGAGTATGCAAAGATACTGTGGGACTTCCGAATCCAGACTGACAAAGTTCTGGAACACAACACACCAGACATCACAGTTGTGGAAAAGAACAAGGTTTGGATCATTGATGTTGCCATCCCAGGTGACAGTCGCATAGATGAAAAACAACAGGAAAAACTCAGCCGCTCTCAGGACCTCAAGATTGAACTTCAAAGACTCTGGCAGAAACCAGTACAGGTGGTCCCGGTGGTGATGGGCACACTGGGTGCCGTGCCAAAAGATCTCAGCCGGCATTTGGAAACAATAGACATTGACAAAATCACCATCTGCCAACTGCAAAAGGCCACCCTGCTGGGATCTGCACGCATCATCCGAAAATACATCACACAGTCCTAGACACTTGGGAAGTGTTCGACTTGTGGTTTTGCGAAACGAAATCCAGCATATCGATCTTGTTTGCTGTGCCATACAACGTCGTTGTGTCAATAATAATAATAATAATAATAATAATAATAATAATAATAATAGAGTTGGAAGAGACCTCTTGGGCCAGAGTCCAACCCCCTTCTGCCTTTGTGCACCAAAAGCACAAGCAAAACACCCCTGACAGATGGCCACCCAGCCTTAATGTTAATAATAATAATAATAATAATAATAATAATAATGGTTCTTAGAGAAGAAGAGACCCCTTGGGTCATTTAGCCCAACCCCCTTATGACCTTGTGCTGTGGGGGCCGGACAAATGGCTTTGATGGGCCGCATCCGGCCCCCGGGCCTTAGTTTGGGGACCCCTGCTCTAGACTGATGCCCCCCCCCCGCGCCCCCCCCTACTCACCGGTTGTGGTTGCGGTCAGTGCCGATGGGCGTCCTGCGCATGACCAGCCGGGCCTTGGCGATGCCGTCCTGGAAGGCCTTCTCGGCCGCGGCCTTGTGCTTGCGGACACGCTCCTCTTCCGCCTCCCGCTCCAGTTTCACTTCGGGGACGGAGAAGACAGCCACTGGTCAGCACCCCACAAACACTACCCACCCACCTACCTCCCTCCCTAACACTATCCACCCTCTCTATGCTGATACTGTGCTATGCTAATAAATATAAAACATTCTATGTACATATAATATTGATCACAATATTATCATGCATTACCATGTAGTACTAACAATCTATATATATATAAAAGAGTGATGGCATCACGGCAGCGGACAAAACAACAAAAGTAAACACCCCACAACCTCGAAAATTGACAGCACAACCCCTCATCCATGCCTCTAGGTTGATACAACAAAAAGAAAAGAAAAATAAAGTCCTAATTAGAGGGAGAGGAATAATTGTTTTTATCCAATTGCTGCCAGTTAAAAGGCTAAGCTCCGCTCACTTGGTCTCCTAGCAACCCACTCAGCCCAGGGGACCCTTTTCCTTAACTACCACAAATTCCTTAATACTTTATTTCCCATACCACCATACTTCGCCACAGCAACGCGTGGCTGGGCACAGCTAGTAATACAATATAATAATATTACTGAATATACTCGAGTAGAAGCCTCGACCTCGGATAAGTGAGACTCTACTGTATTAGTATACTGAATCGTACTATTAAATTGCAATATTAGTATTAGTATTATATACAGTATACAATATACAGTAGAGTCTCACTTATCCAAGCTAAACGGGCCGGCAGACGCTTGGATAAGCGAATATCTTGGATAACAAGGAGGGATTAAGGAAAAGCCTATTAAACATCAAATTAGGTTATGATTTTACAAATTAAGCACCAAAACTTCATGTTATACAACAAATTTGACAGAAAAAGTAGTTCAATACGCAGTAATGTTATATTGTAATTACTGTATTTACGAATTTAGCACCAAAATATCACGATATATTGAAAACATTGACTACAAAAATGGCTTGGATTATCCAGAGGCTTGTATAAGCGAGGCTTGGATTAGTGAGACTCTACCGTATTAGTATATTATACTATCTTCTATATATATAAAAGAGTGATGGCATCACGGCAGCGGACAAAACAACAAAAGTAAACACCCCACAACCTCGAAAATTGACATCACAACCCCTCATCCACGCCTCTAGGTTGATACAACAAAAAGAAAAGAGAAATAAAGTCCTAATTAGAGGGAGAGGAATAATTGTTTTTATCCAATTGCTGCCAGTTAAAAGGCTAAGCTCCGCTCACTTGGTCTCCTAGCAACCCACTCAGCCCAGGGGACCCTTTTCCTTAACTACCACAAATTCCTTAATACTTTATTTCCCATACCACCAGACTTTGCCACAGCAACGCGTGGCTGGGCACAGCTAGTATATCTATATGGGAAATGAAGTATTGAGGAATTGGTGCGTTGTGTTGTAACAACCGTGAGGCAAGGCTTTTGTGTTGTGTTGCCAAGTTTCGTATTTCTGGGGCGTTTAGTTGTGTTGTTATAGTCATGGTGCAAACAACCCTTTTATATATATAGATTTTAATGATGTATTTTTATAGTTTTAATTGATTAAATGTACTGTTTTTGTTTTATTATTATGTTCTTGGCATTAGATGTTGCCTACTGTTGTAAGCCACCCTGAGTCCCCCCCGGGCAGGGTATAAATGCTGGAAATAAATAAATAAATATAAATTATTTATTTATTTATTTCCAACATTTATATCCTGTCCTTTTCACCCGAAGGGACTCAGGGTGGCTTACAACAGTTAATAATAATAATAATAATAATAATAATAATAATAATAATAATAATAATAAACCAGTGCAGGTGGTCCCGGTGGTGATCGGCACACTGAGTGCCGTGCCAAAAGATCTCAGCCGGCATTTGGAAACAATAGACATTGACAAAATTACGATCTGCCAATTGCAAAAGGCCACCCTGCTGGGATCTGCACGCATCATCCAAAAATACATCACAGTCCTAGACACTTGGGAAGTGTTCAACTTGTGGTTTTGTGATACGAAATCCAGCCTGTCTATCTTGTTTGCTGTGTCATAATAATAAAATAATAATAATAATAATTTTATTTTTGTACCCCGCCACATTTCTCCCCAGAGGGACTCGGCAACAATTCAATGCCAACACATAAATAAACATAACAATAAATAAAATCCATTGCAAACCATTAATACAATATAAAAATATACAATACAATATAAAAATATAAAAACATATACAGTAGAGTCTCACTTATCCAACACTCACTTATCCAACGTTCTGGATTATCCAACGCATTTTTGTAGTCAATGTTTTCAAAACATCGTGATATTTTGGTGCTAAATTCGTAAATACAGTAATTACTACATAGCATTACTGCGTATTGAACTACTTTTTCTGTTAAATTTGTTGTGTAATATGATGTTTTGGTGCTTAATTTGTAAAATCATAACCTAATTTGATGTTTAATAGGCTTCTCCTTAATCCCTCCTTATTATCCAACGTATTCACTTATCCAACGTTCTGCCGGCCCGTTTATGTTGGATAAGTGGGACTCTACTGTAGTTAAAATCCATTTAGTCAATATCCTCGTACTTTAGCCATAAATCAGTCCAGGTCGTCTTTATTAATTATTCATCGAAAGCCTGGGCACATAGCCATGTTTTTAAGGCTTTTCTAATAAATTATTATTATTATTATTATTATTAGTTGAACCCCATTGGTGGGCTTACCCCGCATCTGCATCTCCTGCTGCTCCCGCTCCTTCTTGGCCTGGATGGCCTGCAGCCGGCGGCTCTTGACGGTGCTGATCATGTCCTCGGCCTCGGTGGCGGGGGGCCTGGCCTCGGCCTTGGTGCCCTTGGCCTCCTCGGCCGGCGGGGCTGCCTTCTTCTTCCCCTCGGCCGTGGCGGCGGCGGCGGTGCCGTTGCCCATCTCCTTGCGCTTCTGCTTGGCGGCGCGCTTCTTGTCGTTCTCCTCCTTGAGCACGGCCAGGCGCTCCTTCCAGAGCTCGGCCGAGGCCTGCTGCTTGGACTCCACGTGGTCCTGCACCGAGTAGGTCATGAGGATGCGGTGGCAGAGCGCCACCAGGATCTGCAGCTTCTCCTCGCAGCCCAGCTCAAAGAACTCGGCCGACTCCAGCTTCTCCAGGAACTCGTCGCGCACCTCGTCGTCCTCGAAGGCGGGGGGGGCGGTGGCGGGGGGCCCCTCCTCGGGGGCGCTAGCGCTGGCGTGGCTCTCCTCCTGGGCGTCGGACTTGCGCAGGCAGAGGCGCACCAGCTCGGAGGCGGAGTGCAGGGTGAGCGGGATCTCGGAGAGCTTCATGCCCAGCTCCAGGTAGTCCTCGGCGATCTCGTCCTGGAGCAGCGTCTGGAGCAGCACCACCAGGATGCGGTTCAGGTAGAGGAAGCCTCCCCGCTCGGCGCACAGGGCCTCCATCAGCGAGGCGGCCGTGACGGGGTGCTGGGCGTCGGGCAGGAGCAGCCCCGAGTAGCAGCTGAGGAACTCGGTGACCATGGCCACGTCCCCGAAGAGGGCGTTGGGCAGGCCCTCGGGGGTGTCCACCAGGCGGAAGGCCGGCAGCGGGGCCCCCGCCGGCAGGGCCTGGTCCTCGAAGCGCCGCTGCTTCTCCAGCCGCTCCCGGGTCTCGCGCTCCCCGCCGCTCCCGCGCCTTGGCCTTCAGCTTCTCCTTCAGCCGCTCCCGCTTCTCGGCCAGGAAGGCCTGCCGCTGCGCCTCGCTCATGGCCGCCCAGGTCTTGCGGTGCTCCAGCAGCTCAAAGCGCTTCTGCACCAGCGCCCGCAGCTCCTCGGGCAGCCGGGCCCGGTCCTCGGCCGAGAGCAGACGCGCCGCCTTGGACACCACGCAGGACAGGGCGCTCTTGCGCTCCTCCCGGCCCTTGTTCTCCCGGTAGTAGGCGATCAGGTGCAGCGCGGCCGGAGGGAGGCGCTTGGAGGGCTTCCCGCCCCGCGGAGAGGACGACGCCGACGCCGACGCCGACGAGGGCACCTTCCCCGGCCGGCCCTTGGCCGCCATGTCCAGCAAGGTCATCTGCTTCAGCTTCCTCTTGGAGGACGAGGCCTCCTTGCGGGGCGAGCGCCCGGCCGCCTTCTGCCCGTTCAGCAGCCGCTTCCCCCTCGGGCCGCGCTTCCCGGGGCCCAGCTTCCCCGTCGACACCAGGCGCATGACCTCCTCCAGCTCCTCCGCCGGCGTCTTGGGGGCCTTGGCGTTCTTCAGCTTCAGCGGCGTCCCCGAGGGTTTCTTCAGGGCGGGGCCCCCGCACCACAGCCCCGGGGAGGGGGCCCCACCGCCCTCGCCCGCCTTGGCCTTCTTGGGGGGGCGGCGCTCCGACGACGAGGACGAGGAGGCGCTCTTCCGCTTGGTCGAAGGGTTCAGCGTCAAATACTGGAGAAGCAAAGAGCAGAAGCCATACAGGTAGTCACTAAGAGCTCCAAACACAGCTTTTCTCAAAAGTAGGCACGCATAATCATAATCTATATATATAAAAGAGTGATGGCATCACGGCGACCCACAAAACAACAAAACTACAGGCCCCCCAACCTCGAAATTTGACAACACAACCCGTCATCCACGCCTCTAGGTTGATACAACAAAAAGAAAAGAAAAATAAAGTCCTAATTAGAGGGAGAGGAATAATTGCTTTTATCCCATTGCTGCCAGTTAGAAGGCTAAGCTCCTCCAACTTGGTCTCCTAGCAACCCAATAAAAAATAATAAAAAACACTAAAAAATAATTAAAAACACTAAAAAATTAATACAATAAAATACTATAACAGAAAATAACTAAAAATAATACAAGAAAATAATAAAATATAATAAATAAAAAGATAACTTACAATAAAATTAATAAAAAAATACAAATAACGTCAAATAAAAATTACACAACAATTTTTAACCAATACCACCACCACTTTGCCACAGCAACGCGTGGCCGGGCACAGCTAGTAAACTAATATTATGCTAAACTAATAATATCACTAATACCGTGTTTCCTCGAAAATAAGACAGTGTCTTATATTAATTTTTGCTCCCAGAGATGCGCTAGGTCTTATTTTTCCATGAAGAAGAATTCACATTTATGGTTGATCCAAAGAATGAACATTTATTATATACTGTACAGTAGTTGTCATCACAAACCAGCATAACCAGACAAACTACAGTAGAGTCTCAGTTATCCAACATAAACGGGCCGGCAGAATGTTGGATAAGCGAATATGTTGGATAATAAGAAAGCATTAAGGAAAAGCCTATTAAACATCAAATTAGGTTATGATTTTACAAATTAAGCACCAAAACATCATGTTGGACAACAAATTTGGCAGAAAAAGTAGTTCAATACGCAGTAATGCTATGTAGTAATTACTGTATTTATGAATTTAGCACCAAAATATCACGATATATTGAAAACATTGACTCCAAAAATGTGTTGGATAATCCAGAATGTTGGATAAGCGAATAAATTTGGATAATAAGGAGGCATTAAGGAAAAGCCTATTAAACATCAAATTAGGTTATGATTTTACAAATGAAGCACCAAAACATCATGTTAGACAACAAATCTGGCAGAAAAAGTAGTTCAATATGCAGTAATGCTATGTAGTAATTACTGTATTTATGAATTTAGCACCAAAATATCACGATATATTGAAAACATTGACTCCAAAAATGCGTTGGATAATCCAGAACGTTGGATAAGCAAGTGTTGGATAAGTGAGACTCTACTGTATCAAGAATTTGTTCTTACTACTATTATTATCTATATATATAAATGAGAAATGGTGTCCTCCCCCTCCCACTAAACAACAAAAGTACAAGCCCCAGAACCTCGAAATTTGGCAGCACAATCCACCATCCTTGCCCCTACGTTCCGACAACAAAAAAAAAGAAAAATCAAGTCCTAATTAGAGGGAGAGGAATAATTGTATTTAGCCAACTGCTGCCAGTTAGAAGGCTAAGCTCCGCCCACTAGGTCTCCTAGCAAAGTACTCAGCCCAGGGGACAGGCAGAATTAGGCCTCACTTAAGCCTCTTCCACACTGCCTATAAGATACAGATTATCTGATTTGACACTGCCTTTTATGGCAGTGTAAAAGGGTCCCCTGATGGCACAGTGTGTTAAAGCACTGAGCTGCTGAACGTCTGGACCAAAAGGTCCCAGGTTCAAACCCTGGGAGCTGAGCGCCCGCTGTTAGCCCCAGCTTCTGCCAACCTAGCAGTTCGAAAACATGCCAATGTGAGTAGATCAATAGGTACCGCTCCGGTGGGAAGGTAACGGCGCTCCATGCAGTCATGCCAGTGGCCACATGACCTTGGAGGTGTCTATGGACAACGCCGGCTCTTCGGCTTAGAAATGGAAATGAGCACCAACCCCCAGAGTCAGTCACGACTGCACTTAACGTCAGGGGAAAACCTTTACTATGCTAATAATATATTATATTGCATATACATATAATATTGTTAATAACATTACAACATAATGTCATACATTATCATATCAATTCACTATTATAATTATATATTATATATAACATGTAATATTACTAATAATATTGTGCTATAGTATAATGTAATAATATGTGATTCTTATGTTGTGCTATGCTAATAATATATTGTATGTCCATATAATACTGATATTATATTGTAATACAGTATTCTCTCACTTATCCAACACTAGCTTATCCAAGGTTCTGGATTATCCAACACATTTTTGTAGTCAATGTTTTCAATACATCGTGATATTTTGGTGCTAAATTCGTAAATACAGTAATTACAACATAACATTACTGCGTATTGAACTACTTTTTCTGTCAAATGTGTTGTATAACATGATGTTTTGGTGCTTAATTTGTAAAATCATAACCTAATTTGATGTTTAATAGGCTTTTCCTTAATCCCTCCTTATTATCCAAGATATTCACTTATCCAACGTTCTGCTGGCTCGATATGTTGGATAAGTGAGACTCTACTGTATTACTAATAATATTGTGCTATAGTACAATATAATAGGTGATGCTTGGAGGTGTCTAAGGACAACGCCGGCTCTTTGGCTTAGAAATGGAGATGAGCACCAACCCCCAGAGTCAGACACGACTGGACTTAATGTCTGGGGAAAACCTTGACCACCAATTCACTACCACCAATTCCTTAATACTTTATTTCCCAGAACACCAGACTTCGCCACAGCAACACGTGGCCGGGCACAGCTAATTATATAATATCCTAGCTGTGCCCGGCCACGTGTTGCTGTGGCAAAGTATGGTGGTATGGGAAATAAAGTATTGAGGAATTGGTGGTAGTTAAGGTCAAGGGTCCCCTGGGCTGAGTGGGTTGCTAGGAGACCAAGTGAGCAGAGCTTAGCCTTTTAACTGGCAACAATTGGATAAAAACAATTATTCCTCTCCCTGTAATTAGGACTTTATTTTTCTTTTCTTTTTGTTGTATCAACCTAGAGGCATGGATGAGGGGTTGTGCTGTCAATTTTCGAGGTTGTGGGGTGTTTGCTTTTGTTGTTTTGTCCGCTGCCGTGATGCCATCACTCTTTTATATATATAGATAATTATTCTATATTATTATTATTATTACTATTACTATTATTATTGTTATTATTATGTATAATTATTCTAGATTATTATTATGACTATTACTATTATTATATTATTGTTATTATTATTATTATGTATCATTATTCTATATTATTATTATTATTATTATTATTACTATTATTATTATTATTATTCAATTGGAAGGGACCCCTATTATTATTATCAACCTAGAGGCATGGATGAGGGGTTGTGCTGTCAATTTTCGAGGTTGTGGGGTGTTTGCTTTTGTTGTTTTGTCCGCTGCCGTGATGCCATCACTCTTTTATATATATAGATAATTATTCTATATTATTATTATTATTACTATTACTATTATTATTGTTATTATTATGTATAATTATTCTAGATTATTATTATGACTATTACTATTATTATATTATTGTTATTATTATTATTATGTATCATTATTCTATATTATTATTATTATTATTATTACTATTATTATTATTATTCAATTGGAAGGAACCCCTATTATTATTATCAACCTAGAGGCATGGATGAGGGGTTGTGCTGTCAATTTTCGAGGTTGTGGGGTGTTTGCTTTTGTTGTTTTGTCCGCTGCCGTGATGCCATCACTCTTTTATATATATAGATAATTATTCTATATTATTATTATTATTACTATTACTATTATTATTGTTATTATTATGTATAATTATTCTAGATTATTATTATGACTATTACTATTATTATATTATTGTTATTATTATGTATCATTATTCTATATTATTATTATTATTATTATTATTACTATTATTATTATTATTATTCAATTGGAAGGGACCCCTATTATTATTATCAACCTAGAGGCATGGATGAGGGGTTGTGCTGTCAATTTTCGAGGTTGTGGGGTGTTTGCTTTTGTTGTTTTGTCCGCTGCCGTGATGCCATCACTCTTTTATATATATAGATTGTATATAGATATAATGTCTACCCCCACACTCGTCTATTGTATCCTCTCTCTTTCTGTCTCTCGATCCATCCATCTGTCCATCAATACCCCCCCCCCCCCGTCTCCTCCTCCGCCCGGCCCCCCAGACCGACCGACCGACCGAGGCCTCTCCCTCACCTTGTAGGGGTCGAGCAAGAAGTCGCTGAATTTGCTGGGCAGGCCGTACTTCTTGACCAGGTGGTCCTCCACCACCCAGGGGGCGTTCTCGCCCATCCCGGCCCGCAGCGCGTTGTGGCGGATGAAGTAGCGCAGGATCTCCTTGTTGGGCGGCCGCTCCGTCCGCACCAGGCTCTCCGCCGGGACGTTGCTGATGATCTGGGCAAGACACAATAATAATAATAATAATAATAATAAAATAATTTTATTTTTGTACCCCGCCACCATCTCCCCAGAGGGACTCGGGGCGGCTTACAGATAAAAAACCCAGCATACAGTAATATCAAATACCAAATAACAAATAATCTATATATATAAAAGAGTGATGGCATCACGGTGACCCACAAAACAACAAAACTACAGCCCCCCCCCCAACCTCGAAATTTGACAACACAAGAAATTATTTCTAAAAAAAAGTATAAAAGTATTTATTAAAAAGTAAATAATACTAAATAAATTATTTATTAAAAAAGGATAAAAGTATTTATTAAATAAAAAAATTAAAAAGTATAGAGATATATATTAAAAAATTAAAAAATACTAAAGAAATCTATATATATAAAAGAGTGATGGAATCCCGGCGACCCACAAAACAACAAAACTACAGGCCCCCCAACCTCGAAATTTGTCAACACAACCCATCATCCACGCCTCTAGGTTGATACAACAAAAAGAAAAGAAAAATAAAGTCCTAATTAGAGAGAGAGGAATAATTGCTTTTATCCATCTATATATATAAAAGAGTGATGGCATCACGGCGACCCACAAAACAACAAAACTACAGGCCCCCCAACCTCGAAATTTGTCAACACAACCCATCATCCACGCCTCTAGGTTGATACAACAAAAAGAAAAGAAAAATAAAGTCCTAATTAGAGAGAGAGGAATAATTGCTTTTATCCATCTATATATATAAAAGAGTGATGGCATCACGGCGACCCACAAAACAACAAAACTACAGGCCCCCCAACCTCGAAATTTGTCAACACAACCCATCATCCACGCCTCTAGGTTGATACAACAAAAAGAAAAGAAAAATAAAGTCCTAATTAGAGAGAGAGGAATAATTGCTTTTATCCATCTATATATATAAAAGAGTGATGGCATCACGGCGACCCACAAAACAACAAAACTACAGGCCCCCCAACCTCGAAATTTGTCAACACAACCCATCATCCACGCCTCTAGGTTGATACAACAAAAAGAAAAGAAAAATAAAGTCCTAATTAGAGAGAGAGGAATAATTGCTTTTATCCATCTATATATATAAAAGAGTGATGGCATCACGGCGACCCACAAAACAACAAAACTACAGGCCCCCCAACCTCGAAATTTGTCAACACAACCCATCATCCACGCCTCTAGGTTGATACAACAAAAAGAAAAGAAAAATAAAGTCCTAATTAGAGAGAGAGGAATAATTGCTTTTATCCATCTATATATATAAAAGAGTGATGGCATCACGGCGACCCACAAAACAACAAAACTACAGGCCCCCCAACCTCGAAATTTGTCAACACAACCCATCATCCACGCCTCTAGGTTGATACAACAAAAAGAAAAGAAAAATAAAGTCCTAATTAGAGAGAGAGGAATAGTTGCTTTGATACAATTGCTGCCAGTTAGAAGGCTAAGCTCCTCCAACTTGGTCTCCTAGCAACCCAATAAAAATAATAAAAAATACTAAAAAATAATTAAAAACACTAAAAAATTAATACAATAAAATACTATAATAACAGAAAATAACTAAAAATAATACAAGAAAATAATAAAATATAATAAATAAAAAGATAACTTACAATAAAATTAATTAAAAAATACAAATAGCATCAAATAAAAATTACACAACAATTTTTAACCAATAACACTACCACTTTGCCACAGCAACGCGTGGCCGGGCACAGCTAGTAATAATAATAAAACTTTATTTATATACCGCCCTATCTCCCGGATGGGACTCAGGGCGGTTTACAGTCATAAAAGCAACACAAACATTACATAACAACATAATACACATTATTAAACAAGGTAAAATAATACAATTATAACAATAAATCACACTTACATGACCAGATCAAGGGGTCATGTAAAAACACACAAATAAATTAAAAAATCACAATCATTATAAAAAACATGAAAAACACAGCAACAAAAACATAAAATGAGCTGGGCAAAGTACACTGAATATAATAATAATGTAATGCAATAATAATGATGATGATGTAATAGTAAAAATAATGTAATACTAATACTGTAATAATGTAATAATAATAATGTAATAATAATAGTGATAATGTAATAATAATAATAATGTAATAATAACGATGCAATAATGATATGTAATATTAATAGTGATAATATAATTATAATAATGTAATAATAACGATGCAATAATGATGATGTAATGTTAATAGTGATAATATAATAATAATAATGTAATAATAACGATGCAATAATAATGATAATGTAATGTTAATAGTGATAATATAATAATAATAATAATAATAATGTAATAATAACGATGCAATAATAATGATGATGATGTAATATTAATAGTGATAATATAATAATTATTATTATTAATATTATTATTATTTTATTTTTGTACCCCACCACCATCTCCCCAGAGGGACTTGGGGCGGCTTACAGATATAAAACCAGCATACAGTAATATCAAATACAAAAACATGCAAATAAATTTAAAAGGCATTAAAAAGTCACAATCATTATAAAACACATGAAAAACACAGCAATAAAAACATAAAATGAGCTGGGCAAAGTGCACTGAGTGGAACTTGTAAACAAGAAGGAAGTTAAGGTCATGGGAAGAGCCTTAAACTTTGAGGTAGGACCTGCTTGGCTTGTTTGCCTTTTTAAATACACGCAGTTTATGATGGACATCATTATCCCCCGCTTTGGAGACCCCGCCCCACTCACCTTGTCCTCGTTCTGCAGCTTGACGTCGTACTTGTGGGGCAGGAACTTGGGGGGGACCCACTTCCGCTCGTCTTTCTTCAGCGAGGTTGGGAGCTTCCGAGGGGATCGGCGCGCCCGGTCGTCTGAAAGAAAGGAAGGGGGTGAATTTCAGACCCCAACAAGATCAACATAATAATAATAATAATAATAATAATAATAATAATAATAATAATAATAATTTTCTTGTTTTTTGTCTGCTGTGCTTTGAGGAGTTTCTGAGCTTTGATTGCAGTCAAAAATCAGAAACTCCTCAAAGCACAGCAGACAAAAAACCAGTACAAGAAAACCGCACTACAAACTAGAGCTGACAGCTGGCACAAGTAAAACAAGCCGTCAAAGAAGAAGAACATGCCCTGGCAGAATATGGGAAGCAAAGTGAAGAACCTGCTTTGATTGAAGTCAAAAATCAGAAACACCTCAAAGCACAGCAGACAAAGAACCGGTACAAGAAAACCGCACTACAAACTAGAGCTGTCAGCTGGCACAAGTAAAACAAGCCGTCAAAGAAGAAGAACATGCCCTGGCAGAATATGGAAAGCAAAGCGAAGAACCTGCTTTGATTGCAGTCAAAAATCAAACTCCTCAAAGCACAGCAGACAAAGAACCGGTACAAGAAAACCGCACTACAAACTAGAGCTGTCAGCTGGCACAAGTAAAACAAGCAGTCAAAGAAGAAGAACATGCCCTGGCAGAATATGTCAAGCAAAGCGAAGAACCTGCTTCGATTGAAGTCAAAAATCAGAAACTCCAGTACAAGAAAACCGCACTACAAACTAGAGCAGAATCATATTATCTGCGCATATTACAGCTGGACAACATCAAGCATGAACATGTGAAGACTGTGGTCAGCAAAGGGTCAGAAAAATTCTCAAAAGCAAGCTCAATGGAGGCAACACCATCAAGGCTATAAACACCTGGGCCATACAAAGCACAGCCGACAAAAAATCAGTACAAGAAAACCGCACTACAAACTAGAGCTGACAGCTGGCACAACAAAACATTGCATGGAAAGTTTCTTGACAAAATTGAAGGAAAAGCTGATAAGGAGAATAATATAATAATAATAATAATAATAATAATAGCACAGCAGACAAAAAAAACAGTACAAGAAACCGCACTACAAACTAGAGCTGACAGCTGGCACAACAAAACATGGCATGGAAAGTTCTTTGACAAAATTGAAGGAAAAGCTGATAAGGAGAATAATATAATAATAATAATAATAATAATAATTTTATTTTTATACCCCGCCCCATCTCCCCGAAGGGACTTACATGGGGCCAAGCATAGGTCACAAACAATGTAAAACATAACAATAAAACAATCAATCAACAATAAAACCAAGTCATGGGTCAACATAATAAATATACTATGAGAAGACCTGGCTATATATAACACATAATTCATATTATTATATGGTATTATTATTAGTATTATATTGTACAAAATGATATTATTATCAATATCATATGTATATACAATATATTATATTATTAGCATGGTACAATATTAGCATTATATATTACTATATTGAACTATACTACTATACTGTAATATTATATGTAATATATAACATACTAGCTGTGCCCGGCCACGCGTTGCTGTGGCAAAGTGGTGGTGGTATTGGTTAAAAATTGTTGTGTAATTTTTATTTGACGTTATTTGTATTTTTTAATTAATTTTATTGTAAGTTATCTTTTTATTTATTATATTTTATTATTTTCTTGTATTATTTTTAGTTATTTTCTGTTATAGTATTTTATTGTATTATTTTTTTAGTGTTTTTAATCTTTTTTAGTGTTTTTTTTTTATTGGGTTGCTAGGAGACCAAGTTGGAGGAGCTTAGCCTTCTAACTGGCAGCAATTGGATAAAAGCAATTATTCCTCTCTCTCTCTCTAATTAGGACTTTATTTTTCTTTTCTTTTTGTTGTATCAACCTAGAGCCGTGGATGATGGGTTGTATTGTCAAATTTCGAGGTTGGGGGGCCTGTAGTTTTGTTGTTTTGTGGGTCGCCGTGATGCCATCACTCTTTTATATATATATAGATAATTAATATTATTATATGGTATTATTATTAGTCTTATATTGTACAAAATGATAATATTATTATCAATATCATATGTATATGCAATATATTATATTTTTAAAACTGATATAAAAATATCTATATATATAAAAGGGTAATGGTGTTTCGGCCTAGGACAAAACAACAAAACTACACATCCGAGAGACACTAAACTTGGCAGCACAACCCCTCATCCATGCCTCTACGTTTATACAACAAAAAGAAAAGAAAAATAAAGTCCTAATTAGAGGGAGAGGAATAGAATCATAGAATCATAGAATAGTAGAGTTGGAAGAGACCACATGGGCCATCCAGTCCAACCCCCTGCTAAGAAGCAGGAAATCGCATTCAAAGCACCCCCGACAGATGGCCATCCAGCCTCTGCTTAAAAGCCTCCAAAGAAGGAGCCTCCACCACGGCCCTGGGGAGAGAGTTCCACTGTCGAACTGTCGAATAATTGTTTTTAATCCCGTTGCTGCCAGCTAGAAGGCTAAGCTCCACCCACTTGGTCTCCTAGCAACCCACTCAGCCCAGGGCCACTTCAATCAGGCCTCTTCCACACTGCCTATAAAATACAGATTATCTGATTTCAACTGGATTATATGGCAGTGTAGACTAAAGATGAGCACCAACCCCCAGAGTCAGACACGACTGGACGTAATGTCAGGGGAAAACCTTTACCCTTGACCTTAACTACCACCAATTCCTCAATACTTTATTTCCCAGACCACCAGACTTCGCCACAGCTACGCGTGGCTGGGCACAGATAGTTATATTATAACGTGTAGCCGGGCCTTAGTTTGGGGACCCCTGATACAACCAGTAGAACTATTATAAATCCAGCCCTGGAGACTGTGTGTTTACTTCTGAACCTAACGCACTCTGTCTCATTGAAAAATAGTTTTAAGGTTCGCAAAGGATTCGCAAAGAGAGCAACAGGACGCCGGGTTCGATTTCGCGGCTCTCGGCGCAACTCACTCAGGCTCTCCCTCCTGCCGGTGGCGGGGTCCTCCTCCTTGAGGGCCGGCTCCTTGGGGAGGTCCGTCAAGGCCTGGCCGGAGTTCTCCTTGTCGCTGGAGGGGGAGTCGCAGGCCCCCTCCGCCTTCTTCTCCGCGGCCGCGGCCACCGCCGAGGCCTCCTCCTCCGTGGGCGGCTCCAGCGGGTGGACGGTCAGCACCTTCACCCGCAGGAGCTTCTCCTTCCCCACCTGAGCGGAAGGAGAAAAAGAGGGCGCAGGTGACACTCAACTCGACCACGCTTCTCCACTCTTCTCGCCAACAAGCGGAGGCTTCATCCAGACAAGGCAGAGGTCCTCCCGGTCAGTCTCGGGGGGCCTACCTCAAAGTCGCACTCTTCTCCCACCGCAAACTTGGTCATGATCTCCAGCCAGGAAGAGTCGACCAGCTTCTCCAAGGAGATGGTGTTGTGGTGGACCATCTCCAGGACCAGCTTCTCGTACCAGACGGGGAATTCCTCCTTCAAGCTGGGAAAGAGGAGCAGACCCCGTGTCAGCAAACAGCCATCAATGATAGTGATTATAACAATATAATCTCTATATATAAAAGGGTAATGGAATCACGGCACCGGACAAAACAACAAAACTACAGGCCCCCCAACCTCGAAATTTGACAACACAACCCATCATCCACGCCTCCAGGTTGATACAACAAAAAGAAAAGAAAAATAAAGTCCTAATTAGAGGGAGAGAAATAATTGTTTTTATCCCATTGCTGCCAGTTAGAAGGCTAAGCTCCGCCCACTTGGTCTCCTAGCAACCTCCTCAGCCCAGGGGACAGGCACAGTTAGGCCTCACTTAGGCCTCTTCCACAGATTATCTAATTTGCACTGGATTATAGGGCACTGTAGACTCAAGGCCTTTCCACACAGCTATATAACCCATTTAGAATCTTATATTATCTGCTTTGAACTGGATTATCTTGACTCCACACTGCCATATAATCCAGCCTTCCAAGCAGCAAGTCTATTCCTTTGTATTCCAGCTCATCAAACAAGGAGTCCCATAAGAAGAAAATGGCCAGGCTTTGAGGCTGCAAGGCTGTTCACTGCTATTCCACCTGGCCAACAAAGCATTCCCATAAGCCACAGCAACGCGTGGCCGGGCACAGCTAGTAACAATATAATATACTAGCTGTGCCCGGCCACGCGTGGCTGTGGCAAGGTGGTGGTGGTATTGGTTAAAAATTGTTGTGTAATTTTTATTTGACGTTATTTGCATTTTTTTTATTAATTTTATTGTAAGTTATCTTTTTATTTATTATATTTTATTATTTTCTTGTATTATTTTTAGTTACAGTATTTTCTGTTATTATAGTATTTTATTGTATTAATTTTTAGTGTTTTTTATTATTTTTTATTGGGTTGCTAGGGGACCAAGTTGGAGGAGCTTAGCCTTCTAACTGGCAGCAATTGGATAAAAGCAATTATTCCTCGCTCTCTAATTAGGACTTTATTTTTCTTTTCTTTTTGTTGTATCAACCTAGGGGCATGGATGACGGGTTGTGTTGTCAAATTTCGAGGTTGGGGGGCCTGTAGTTTTGTTGTTTTGTGGGTCGCCGTGATGCCATCACTCTTTTATATATATAGATTATAACAGAGCTTTGAACAATAGAAGCAGCATCAACTTCAACTATGTTTCAGGATATAATGACAGACCCGGTTTGGACACACCTACATGTTTTAATGTAACTTAATTTTAAATTGAAATGGAATGTTATTGTAATTGTTTAGAGTATAAAATTTACTATGGACAAGTCACTAGTTTTACTTACCTTTGCCCCCACTCAAGCCTTACTTTAAGGGAATAATTAATTTTAATCTTTTTATTCTGTATTTGCACAAATACCTAGGAGTGGGTTGGCAGGCTGGTAGGCCGGGATGCTTTGTATCTATACATGGCTTTACTGTATGTATGGGTAAGTGTGTACGTTTTGTATGTTTCACATGTTTTGATATGGTCAAAACTGACTAATCAATAGAGTTGTTGTTGTTTAATTGTTTATATGTGTGTTTTATATTTGTAAGCTGCCCTGAGTCCCCTTATTGGGTGACAAGGGCGGGGTAGAAATACTGAAATAAATAACTAAATAATATATAATATTAACATTATGCTATGCCCCTGATGGTGGCGCAGTGTGTTAAAGCACTGAGCTGCTCAACTTGCAGACCAAAAGGTCCCAGGTTCAAATCCCGGGAGCGGAGTGAGCGCCCGCTGTTAGCTCCAGCTCCTGCCAACCTAGCAGTTCGAAAACAAGCCAATGTGAGTAGATCAATAGGTACCGCTCCGGTGGGAAGGTAACGGCGCTCCATGCAGTCATGCCAGTGGCCACATGACCTTGGAGGTGTCTATGGACAACGCTGGCTCTTCGGCTTAGAAATGGAAATGAGCACCAACCCCCAGAGTCAGTCACGACTGGACTTAACGTCAGGGGAAAACCTTTACTATGCTAATAATATATTATATTGCATATACATATAATATTGATAATAACATTACAACATAATGTAATACATTATCATATCAATTCACTATTATAATTATATATTATGTATAACATGTAATATTACTAATAATATTGTGCTAGAGTATAATGTAATAATATGTGATTCTTATGTTGTGCTATGCTAATAATATATTGTATGTACATATAATACTGATATTATATTGTAATACAACGTAATAATAATAGTACACTATTTTAACTATGTATTATATAATACATGTACTATATCTAATAATAATATTGCAGTATAGTGGTATAGTGCAATATAGTAATAATATATAATGCTTATATTGTGCTATGCTAATAATATATTATATTGCATATACATATATTGATAATAACATTACAATGTCATACATTATCATATCAATACACTATTATAATTGTATATTATATATAACATGTAATATTACTAATAATATTGTGCTATAGTACAATATAATAATATGTGATGCTTATGTTGCGCTATGCTAATAATATATTGTATGTACATATAATACTGATATTATATTGTAATACAACATAATAATAATAGTACACTATTTTAAATATATATTATATAATACATGTACTATAACTAATAATAATATTGCAGTATAGTGGTATAGTACAATATAGCAATAATATATAATGCTTATATTGTGCTATGCTAATAATATATTATATGGCATATATATATAATATCAATAATATTACAATGTAATACATTACCATATCAATACACTATTATAATTGTATATTATATATAACATATAATATTACTAATAATATTGTGCTATAGTACAATATAATAATATGTGATGCTTATGTTGTGCTATGCTAATAATGTATGTACATATAATACTGATATTATATTGTAATACAACGTAATAATAATAGTACACTATTTTAACTATCTATATATATAAAAGGGTAATGAAATTTCAGCCAACAAAACTACACATCCCAGAAACACTAAACTTGGCAGCACAACCCCTCATCCATGCCTCTACATTCATACAACAAAAAGCTCCAGCTACCCCAGAAAACGGCCAGGCTTTGAGACTGCAAGGCTATTCACTGCTATTCCACCTGGCCAACAAAGGATTCCCATAAGCCACAGCAACACGTGGCCGGGCAAAGCTAGTATATTATATAATACATGTACTATAACTAATAATAATATTGCATTATAGTGGTATAGTACAATATAGTATTAATATATAATGCTTACATTGTGCTATGCTAATAATATAATATACTAGCTGTGCCCGGCCACGCGTTGCTGTGGCAAAGTGGTGGTGGTATCGGTTAAAACTTGTTGTGGAATTTTTATTTGACCTTATTTGTATTTTTTTTAATTAATTTTATTGTCACTTATCTTTTTTATTTATTATATTTTATTATTTTGTTGTGTTATTTTTAGTCATTTTGTTATAGTATTTTATTGTATTAATTATTTTAGTGTTTTTTATTAATTTTTATTGTATTATTTGTATTTATTTTTTTATCATTATTTTATTAACACTGGGCTGAGTGGGTTGCTAGGAGACCAAGTGAGCGGAGCTTAGCCTTCTAACTGGCAGCAATTGGATAAAAACAATTATTCCTCTCCCTCTAATTAGGACTTTATTTTTCTTTTCTTTTTGTTGTATCAACCTAGAGGCGTGGATGATGGGTTGTGTTGTCAAATTTCGAGGTTGGGGGGCTTGTAGTTTTGTTGGTCGCCGTGATGCCATCACTCTTTTATATATATAGATTGCATGTACATATAACTTGTAAGCGGGATATAAATGTCGCAAATAAATAAATAAATAAATTTACTCCATGATGGGGAAAAAAAATCAATTTACATAGTTAGACGTCAAACATAGGTAGGGCACTGATCTTTCATACAAATAATGTTTTGTTTGTTTATTGTTACACCTTTTTCTCGTGAGTTTCCAACTCCCTTCTCGCCGAGCTCCGGACACCCGAAAGTTAGTTCCGGGGCCGGAAGAGGCTTCGTTTTGCAATAAAGCCAAGTTTAGACTTTAGAGGGAGAGGCTCCCAGGTTGCGCCACTTACAGCTCGGCCACTTCCTGCTCCTCCTCCCAGGCCTCTTTGTGGGTCAGCTGGCTGCTGCCGGTGCTCTTGCAGGTCCAGATCCGCTGGCCGTACTTCTCCAGCCGGGCCTCGTACTCTCTGGAGGAGAAGGCGCTCAGGAAAACAGCCAAGGGTGGGTTTCAACAGAACAAAGACCCCTCGCTCAAGTACGAAATGCACCAGGCATCATCCTCCCTTCATACAATCGGATGAGCAAACCAGGAAATAATAATAATAATACTTGATAAAACCATTGATCATATCCTCAGCTGCTGTAAGAAAATTGCACAGACAGACTACAAACAGAGGCACAACTATGTGGCCCAATTGATCTTATGGAACTTATGCCTCAAGTACCACCTCCCAGCAGCAAAGAACTGGTGGGATCACAAACCTGCAAAAGTCTTGGGAAATGAGCACGCAAATAATAATAATAATAATAAAGAAAATTGCACAGACAGACTACAAACAGAGGCACAACTATGTGGCCCAGCATATCTATCTTGTTTGCTGTGCCATACAACGTCGTTGTGTTGATAATAATAAAGAAAATTGCACAGACAGACTACAAACAGAGGCACAACTATGTGGCCCAAATGATCCTTTGGAACTTATGCCTCAAGTACCACCTCCCAGCAGCAAAGAACTGGTGGGATCACAAACCTGCAAAAGTCTTGGGAAATGAGCACGCAAATAATAATAATAATAATAATAATAATAATAATAAAGAAAATTGCACAGACAGACTACAAACAGAGGCACAACTATGTGGCCCAAATGATTCATTGGAACTTATGCCTCAAGGACCACCTCCCAGCAGCAAAGAACTGGTGGGATCGCAAACCTGCAAAAGTCTTGGGAAATGAGCACGCAAATAATAATAATAATAATAATAATAATCATAAAGAAAATTGCACAGACAGACTACAAACAGAGGCACAACTATGTGGCCCAATTGATCCATTGGAACTTATGCCTCAAGGACCACCTCCCAGCAGCAAAGAACTGGTGGGATCGCAAACCTGCAAAAGTCTTGGGAAATGAGCACGCAAATAATAATAATAATAATAATAATAATAATAATAATAATAATAATCATAAAGAAAATTGCACAGACAGACTACAAACAGAGGCACAACTATGTGGCCCAATTGATCCATTGGAACTTATGCCTCAAGGACCACCTCCCAGCAGCAAAGAACTGGTGGGATCACAAACCTGCAAAAGTCTTGGGAAATGAGCACGCAAATAATAATAATAATAATAATAATAAAGAAAATTGCACAGACAGACTACAAACAGAGGCACAACTATGTGGCCCAAATGATTCATTGGAACTTATGCCTCAAGTACCACCTCCCAGCAGCAAAGAACTGGTGGGATCACAAACCTGCAAAAGTCTTGGAAAATGAGCACGCAAAGATACTGTGGGACTTCCGAATCCAGACTGACAAAGTCCTGGAACACAACACACCAGACATCACAGTTGTGGAAAAGAAAAAGGTTTGGATCATTGATGTCGCCATCCCAGGTGAAAAACAACAGGAAAAACGCAGCCGCTATCAGGACCTCAAGATTGAACTGCAAAGACTCTGGCAGGAACCAGTGCAGGTGGTCCCGGTGGTGATGGGCACACGAGGTGCCATGCCAAAAGATCTCAGCCAGCATTTGGAAACAATAGACATTGACAAAATCACCATCTGCCAACTGCAAAAGGCCACCCGACTGGAATCTGCACGCATCATCCGAAAATACATCACACAGTCCTAGACACTTGGGAAGTGTCCGACTTGTGATTTTGTGATACGAAATCCAGCATATCTATCTTGTTTGCTGTGTCATAAAATAATAATAATAATAGATAATATAATAGTAATTCTATATTATTGCATGGCAGGAGGTTGTATTAGACAGCCCTTGGGATCCCTTCCAACTCAATAATAATAATAACAATAATATTAATAATAATAGTAATTCTATCTTTGGATCCATTCAAACTCTCAATAATAATAACAGTAATAATAACAATAGTAGTAGTAATTCTACCTTGGGATCGGTTCAAACTCAATAATAATAACAACAACAATACTAATTCTATCTTGGGATCCACTGAAACTCAATAACAACAACAACAACAACAACAACAACAACAACAACACTTGGGAAGTGTCCAATGTGTGATCCAATACAACAGCCAGCAGAGTGTCTGCTGTGGACTCACCTTGTTGTGTTTCAATAATAACAATAATAATAGTAATTCTATCTTGGGATCCATTCAAACTCAATAATAATATTATTATTATATTAATAATAATAGTAATTCTATTTTGGGATAATCATATTAATTCTGTATTATTGCATGGCAGGAGGTTTGACTGGACAGCCCTTGGGGTCCCTTCCAACTCAATAATATTAATATTAATAATAATAATAATAATAGATAATATAATAGTAATTCTATATTATTTTATGGCAGGAGGTTGGACTGGACAGCCCTTGGGGTCCAACTCAATAATAATAATAATAACAATAATAGTAATTCTATCTTTGGATCCATTCAAACTCTCAATAACAATAACAGTAATAATAACAACAGTAGTAGTAATTCTATCTTGGGATCCATTCAAACTCAATAATAATAATAATAGATAATAATATCATAGTAATTCTATATTATTGTATGGCAGGAGGTTGGACTGGGCAGCCCTTGGGGTCCCTTCCAACTCAATAATAATAATAATAATAATAACAATAATATTAATAATAGTAATTCTATCTTGGGATCCATTCAAACTCAATAATAATAATAGATAATAGTAATTCTATATTATTGCATGGCAAGAGGTTGTATTAGACAGCTCTTGGGGTCCCTTCCAACTCATTATTATCATTATTATTATAAATAATAATAGATAATATAATAGTAATTCTATATTATTGTATGGCAGGAGGTTGGACTGGACAGCCCTTGGGGTCCCTTCCAACTCAACAACAATAATAATAACAATAATATGAATAATAATAGTAATTCTATCTTGGGATCTATTCAAACTCAATAATAATAATAATAATAATAATAATAATATCATCATCATAGTAATTCTGTATTATTGCATGGCAGGAGGTTTGACTGGACAGCCCTTGGGGTCCCTTCCAACTCAACAATAATAATAATAACAATAATATTAATAATAATAGTAATTCTATCTTGGGATCCATTCAAACTCAATAATAATAATAATAATAATAAAATACCAAACCTTTTATCACCATTATATTCTATTGCCAGCCACACTGTCACTCTATTTCCACACAAAGAAGTCCTCGTGACCATTCTAAACGAGGGACACTCTACCTGATTATTGCCATCCACTGAAGACACACCATACATTATTATAATTCCACATCAGATACCAAACCTCTTATCATGATTATATTCCATTTCCAGCTACACTGCCACACTATTTCAACACAAGGAGGGACACTTTACCTTTACCCATCCACTTAAGAGACACCATACATTATTATAATTCCACATCAGAGATACCCAACCACTTATCATCATTATAGATAGTCCATTCCCAGTTACACTGCCACTCTATTTCCACACAAGGAGGTACTTGTGACCATTCCAAACGAGGGACACTCTACCTGATGATTGACACCATACATTATTATAATTCCACATCAGAGATACCCAACCTCTTATCATGATTATATTCCATTTCCAGCTACACTGCCACACTATTTCAACACAAGGAGGGACACTTTACCTTTACCCATCCACTTAAGAGACACCATACATTATTATAATTCCACATCAGAGATACCCAACCACTTATCATCATTATAGATAGTCCATTCCCAGTTACACTGCCACTCTATTTCCACACAAGGAGCTACTTATGACCATTCCAACCAAGGGACACTCTACCTGATGACTGCCATCCACTTAAGAGACACCATACATTATTATAATTCCCCATCATCCTCACTATATTATATTGCCAGCCATACTGTCACTCTATTTCCACACAAGGAGGTACTTATGACCATTCCAACCGAGGGACACTCTACCTGATGATTGCCATCCACTTGAGAGATAAGATACGTTATTATTATTAAACATAAAATAATAATAATATATTATTATTCCACATCAACATCTTATCACCCTCACTATATTCTATTGCCAGCCACACTGTCACTCTATTTCCACACAAAGGACTTGTGGCCATTCCAACCGAGGGACACTCTACCTGATGATTGACACCATACATTATTATAATTCCACATTAGAGATACCAAACTTCTTATCATAATTATATTCCATTCCAAGTTACACTGTCACTCTATTTCCACACAAAGAAGTACTTATGGCCATTCCAACCGAGGGACACTCTACCTGATAATGGCCATCCACTTAAGAGATGCCATACATTATTATAATTCCACAACAGGTATACCAAACCTCTTATCATCCTCACTATATTATATTGCCAGCCACACTGTCACTCTATTTCCACACAAGGAGCTACTTATGGCCATTCCAAACGAGGGACACTCTACCTGATGATTGACACCATACATTATTATAATTCCACATCAGAGATACCAAACCTCTTATCATGATTATATTCCATTTCCAGTTACACTGCCACACTATTTCAACACAAGGAGGGACACTTTACCTTTACCCATCCACTTAAGAGACACCATACATTATTATAATTCCACATCAGATACCAAACCTCTTATCATCCTCACTATATTCTATTGCCAGCCACACTGTCACTCTATTTCCACACAAAGAAGGACTTGTGGCCATTCCAAACGAGGGACACTCTACCTGATGATGGACATCCACTTAAGAGACACCATACATTATTATAATTCCACATCATCCTCACTATATTCTATTGCCAGCCACACTGTCACTCTATTTCCACACAAAGAAGGACTTGTGGCCATTCCAAACGAGGGACACTCTACCTGATGACTGCCATCCACTTAAGAGACACCATACATTATTATAATTCCACATCATCCTCACTATATTCTATTGCCAGCCACACTGTCACTCTATTTCCACACAAGGAGGTACTTGTGACCATTCCAAACGAGGGACACTCCACCCCTGGTGGTCCTCTTGCCTCAGGGCCCGCTCTGGGCCTCCTTCCGGCCCCCCAAAGGAAGACCCCGAGCCGGCCAAGGGAGAACAAAGGGCGCGCGAGGCGGCTGAGGGTGAGGCCTAGTGCCAGGCCCGAGCCCTGCCTCGCGTGAGCGGGCGCCCCGCTTCCTCCGGGCGAAGGATACTCTCTGGAGCGGAAGGCCTCCCTGGTGTGGGCCACGACGAAGCGCTCCTCGGGCGGCTCCCCCGGCGACGGCGGGGAGAGCGGCTTGGCCAGCGGGAAGGGCTTGCGGCCTAGCAGCGGCGCCATGGCCTCCTCCAGGCCCCGCTCCGCCGCGAGAGAAAATGGCGCGCGAAACAACAACAAACGAAGGCTGAGGCGGGAGGGCGACGAAATTGGCGTGCGCCCAAGTCCCGCCCCTTTTCTCGACCCCCGTCTCCCTACTGGC
>NW_026943818.1:29677710-29682710 GCF_035594765.1 Anolis carolinensis
TGCCACCCAAGCCCTCCCGGCCATCCAGAGAAGGGACTCCCAAAGGACACCCCCCAAGGGAGGCACCACCCGACCCCTCCCGACAGATGTCCCTGCATGAAGGACACGTACCGGCGTTAGGACTGGAAGGCCTGCAGGAATTCGTTCACCTTGTCGAGTGGGGTGCACCCTCCGCTGCAGAGGAGCCACCAGGCCGCGGCGGAGAGTCCGGCCAGGAGCGCCAGGCCCAGCAGCCCCTTGAGGACCCTCCGGGCCCGGGGGGAACCTGCAAGGGCGAGCAGCGGACCCTTAGAGGGGACCCCCGCCTCCTTCGCCGCCGTCTCCTGTAGACCTGCGCGGGACCAGTGCGTTGGTGGGATGACCAGCCTGGAGCACCCTCAAAGCCCTCCCGGCAGACGGCCCTGCTCTCTACCTTTGTCCAGGGCGTCGGAGGCCCGGCAGGCGGCCTTCATGATGGCCAGCTTGCCCCTCGGCTGCCCGGGGATGTAGATCTCCGCCTCCACCTCGATGTCCTCCAGCTCCTCGCCCCCCGCTTCCTGGGCCTTGCGGGTCCCTTTGGGGGACTTGGGGAAGACCCCCCGGAGGAGCTGGAGCAGCTGGGCCCGGGCGGTCAGGGCCTCTCCCTTGGTGGGCTCCAGGATGACCCCCACCAGGGCGCACGGGGACCGCCGGACAAACTCCTTCACCTGCAACGAGGAGACACAACCGTCCCAAACAGAGATCCCTCTGGCCATTTCCCCAGACAGGATATTCCATCACTAGATCTATTCTTCATGGCTTTCAGTATCACTTCTGTATCATTTGGTAAACTTCTTTACCAAATTATAACCAGATATATAAGTATATAAGTCCAGAGATATTCTGGTTGAGAGATTTCCCTCTGGCCATTTCCCGAGACAGGATATTCCATCACTCTTTAATAGACGGTATTTATTCTTCATGGCTTTCAGTATCACTTCTGTATCATAGATTAACATGTGTAAACTTCTTTACCAAATTATAACCAGATATATAAGTCCAGAGATATTCTCGTTGGATAAAAACAATTATTCCTCTCCCTCTAATTAGGACTTTATTTTTCTTTTCTTTTTGTTGTATCAACCTAGAGGTGAGGATGACGGGTTGTGTTGTCAATTTTCGAGGTTGTGGGGTGTTTAGTTTTGTTGTTTTGGTGGTCGCCAGGATCCCATCACTCTTATATATATATAGATATTAGACATGTCCAAAAAATCGTTTTGAATCTTATATCGGAATTATTTCGGATTGTTCTCGCTTTTTGATACGCATTCCGAGACATTGTCTCACAGCGCAACCAGCAATGTAATTCAAACCATTGTTGGCCCATTCTCTAATTGTCTCTTAAGGTTTCGTTAATTTTTTTTTCCCCCAAATTATTTTTAAAAATATATTTTTTAAAAATATTTTAAAAATTGTTTTTGTTTCTGCAACCTATCCTGAATGGGAGCTTTGCGCAGCTTCCACGATGGACGCAAAGGGTTTTGTCGCTGGTTCTTTCTCTTAGCAAGGGAGTTTCTAGTTTTCAAAGTATCTTTGCACTCCTTGCCAGGGCATTGCTTGGTCTGTTTCTAATTGAAGGCAATGGGTTGAGGTTTGTGGGATTACATGGCCAGAGACACCATTGATTTCCAGTGTCCTTCTTGCTTACAAATACAGCAAGGGAATGTCTCGTTTTCATAGTATCTTTGCACAACTTGCAAATTTGATGAGGATAGCTCAAGAAACGAGGGCGGGAGAACCCTGTAAAAGTCCCCCCCCCCCCCGTTCCTTTTTTTTTTTTTTTTTGGCATCCGCCATTTTAGAAAGATTTAGAATCATTACGAATTTTCGGAAATATCCGAAATTTTTGGGCGAAAAAATCGGAAATACTTTCTATATCAACCCCCTACTTTAGAAACGAGAATTGAAACTTTTTTTTTCATCGATCGGACATGCCTAATAGATATACAAGTCCAGAGACATTCTCGTTGAGAGATTTCCCTCTGGCCATTTCCCAAGACAGGATACTCCGTCCCAACAGAGGGCCACCCAGCCTCGTAACAACAACAACAACAACAACAACAAGAAGAAGGGGCCAATCTGTTTCGGAGGGCATGGCTCGCCAGGCAGGGTCCCATTCACCCCCCCGGGGGTCCGGCCGTACCTGCTGGAGGACCTTTCGCAGCTCGGCCTGCTTCCGCTTGAGGCACTCGGCCCGGCAGAGGAAGAAGATGAGCTGGCAGCGTCGGCCGGCGATGTCACAGGGGGCGCAGGCCCCCTCCAGGAAGGCCTCCCCCGGGTGGACCGGCTGGCACTGGGCGGCGAAGAGGTCCTCCACGAAGGACGACATGGCCCCGTGGATGTCCTGGCCCCCCAGCGCCTCCCCAATCAGAAGCACCTCCGGGCGGCCCCCCACCTGACGGGGAGAGAGGGAGGGGGGCACATGGGTCGGCAGGGAGATACACAGCTAGGTAGGTAGGTAGGTAGATATATAGATCGGTAGGTAGATACATAGATAGGTAGACACATAGGTAGGTAGGTAGACATGTAGGTCAGTAGATAGGTAGATAGGTAGACACATAGGTCAGTATGTAGACCCATAGGTCGGTAGGTAGATATATAGGTAGGTAGACACATAGGTAGATAGACATATAGTTTGGAAGGTGGATATGTGGATAGGTAGGTAGATAGGTAGGTAGGTAGACACATAGGTCGGTAGGTAGATATTTAGATAGGTAGGTAGATACATAGGTAGGTAGACACATAGGTCGGTAGGTAGATACGTAGATAGGTAGGTAGACCATAGGTCGGTAGGTAGATATGTAGGTCAGTTGGTAGACACATAGGTTGGTAGGTAGATATGTAGATAGGTAGGTAGATACATAGGTCGGTAGGTAGATACGTAGGTCAGTAGGTAGACACATAGGTCGGTAGGTAGATTAGATAGGTAGGTAGATACATAGGTAGGTAGGTAGATATATAGGTCAGTAGGTAGACACATAGGTCGGTAGGCAGATATGTAGATAGGTAGGTAGATACATAGGTAGGTAGGTAGATATATAGGTAGGTAGACACATAGGTCAGTAGGTAGATACATAGGTAGATACATAGGTAGGTAGGTAGATACGTAGGTCAGTAGGTAGACACATAGGTCGGTAGGTAGATATGTAGATAGGTAGGTAGATACATAGGTAGGTAGGTAGATATATAGGTAGGTAGACACATAGGTCAGTAGGTAGATACATAGGTAGGTAGACATATAGTTTGGTGGGTAGATATGTAGATAGGTAGGTAGACACATAGGTTAGTAGGTAAATACGTAGGTAGGTAGGTAGATGTATAGGTAGGTAGACACATAGGTCGGTAGGTAGATACATAGGTAGATACATAGGTAGGTAGGTAGATACGTAGGTCAGTAGGTAGACACATAGGTCGGTAGGTAGATATGTAGATAGGTAGGTAGATACATAGGTAGGTAGGTAGATATATAGGTAGGTAGACACATAGGTCAGTAGATAGGTAGATAGGTAGATACATAGGTAGGTAGGTAGATACGTAGGTCAGTAGGTAGACACATAGGTCGGTAGGTAGATATGTAGATAGGTAGGTAGATACATAGGTAGGTAGATATATAGGTAGGTAGACACATAGGTCAGTATGTAGACCCATAGGTCGGTAGGTAGATATATAGGTAGGTAGACACATAGGTAGATAGATATATAGTTTGGAAGGTGGATATGTGGATAGGTAGGTAGATAGGTAGGTAGGTAAACACATAGGTAGATAGATATATAGTTTGGAAGGTGGATATGTGGATAGGTAGGTAGATAGGTAGGTAGGTAGACACATAGGTCGGTAGGTAGATATTTAGATAGGTAGGTAGATACATAGGTAGGTAGACACATAGGTCGGTAGGTAGATACGTAGATAGGTAGGTAGATACATAGGTCGGTAGGTAGATATGTAGATAGGTAGGTAGATACATAGGTCGGTAGGTAGATATTTAGATAGGTAGGTAGATACATAGGTAGGTAGACACATAGGTCGGTAGGTAGATACGTAGATAGGTAGGTAGATACATAGGTCGGTAGGTAGATATGTAGATAGGTAGGTAGATACATAGGTAGGTAGACACATAGGTCGGTAGGTAGATACGTAGATAGGTAGGTAGATACATAGGTCGGTAGGTAGATATGTAGATAGGTAGGTAGATACATAGGTCGGTAGGTAGATATTTAGATAGGTAGGTAGATACATAGGTAGGTAGACACATAGGTCGGTAGGTAGATACGTAGATAGGTAGGTAGATACATAGGTCGGTAGGTAGATATGTAGGTCAGTTGGTAGACACATAGGTTGGTAGGTAGATATGTAGATAGGTAGGTAGATACATAGGTCGGAAGGTAGATACGTAGGTCAGTAGGTAGATACGTAGATAGGTAGGTAGACACATAGGTCGGTAGGTAGATACGTAGATAGGTAGGTAGATACATAGGTCGGTAGGTAGATATGTAGATAGGTAGGTAGATACATAGGTCGGTAGGTAGATATGTAGATAGGTAGGTAGATACATAGGTAGGTAGATATATAGGTAGGTAGACACATAGGTCAGTAGATACATAGGTAGACATATAATTTGGTAGGTAGATATGTAGATCGGTGGGTAGGTGCATAGGTAGGTAGACAGGTCGGTAGGTAGATACGTAGGTCAGTAGGTAGACACATAGGTCGGTAGGTAGATATTTAGATAGGAAGGTAGATACATAGGTAGGTAGACACATAGGTCAGTAGGTAGATATGCAGATAGGTAGATAGGAACATAGGTAGGTAGACATATAGTTTGGCAGGTAGTTATATAGTTAGGTAGATAGATACGTAGGTAGGTAGGTAGATATGTAGGTAGGTAGACACATAGGTCAATACATAGACACATAGGTCAGTAGGTAGATACGTAGGTAGGTAGACATACAGTTTGGAAGGTAGATATGTAGGTAGGTAGACAC
>NW_026943818.1:29687710-29750210 GCF_035594765.1 Anolis carolinensis
TAAACAAGAGATGCCATGAAGCCGCCTTTGAAAATTGTTTTATTTCCGTTGACGGCTCAAAATCCGGGCGAAGGCGAGAACTGGAAGAGAAAGAGGAACCAGGAAATAATAATAATAATAATAATAATAATAATAATAATAATAATAATAATAATAATAATAATAATAATAATAATCTAGCATATCTATCTTGTTTGCTGTGTCAGAATAAAATAATACTAATAATAATAATAATAATCTAGCATATCTATCTTGTTTGCTGTGTCAGAATAAAATAATAATTATAATAATAATCTAGCATATCTATCTTGTTTGCTGTGTCAGAATAAAATAATAATAATAATAATAATAATGTAATAATATAATATAAGTATATAATAATATAATATAATAATATAAAATAACAAGAATGTACTGTATAATAAAATAATAATACATACTAATATAATAATATAATATAATAATAATAATATATAATAAGAATGTAATATTATTTTAATATAAAAAGAATGTAATATAATAATATAATAAAAGTATATAATAATGTAATAATATAATATAATAATATAAAATAATAAGAATGTATAATAAAATAATACATAATATAATAATATAAGAATGTAATATAATACTATAAAATAATAGGTATGTATAATAAAATAATAATACATAATATAATAATATATATTAAGAATGTAATATTATTATAATATAATAAAATAATAAGAATGTATAAAATAATAATACATAATATAATAATATAAGAATGTAATATAATAATATAAGTATATAATAATAATGTAATATAATAATATAAAATAATAGGAATGTATAATAAAATAATACATAATATAATAATATATAATAAGAATGCAATATTATTATAATATAATAAAATGTAATATAATGATATAAAATAATAAGAATGTATAAAATAATAATGCATAATATAATAATATAAGAATGTAATATAATAACAATACAAGTATATAATAATAATGTAATATAACAATATAATAAAAATGTAATATGATATAAAATAATAAGAATGTATAAAATAATAATGCATAATATAATAATATAAGAATGTAATATAATAATAAAATACAAGTATATAATAATAATGTAATATAATATAACAATATAAAATAATAGGAATGTATAATAAAATAATAATACATAATATAATAATATATAATAAGAATGTAATATTATAATATAATAAGAATGTAATATAATAATAAAATAAAAGTACTGTAAGTAATAATAATGTAATATAATATAATAATATAAAATAATAATACATAATAATATATAATAAGAATGTAATATAATAATAAAATAAAAGTATATAATAATAATGTAATATAATATAATAATATAAAATAATAAGAATGTATAATAAAATAAGAATACACAATATAATATATAAGAATGTAATATTATTATACTATAAAATAATATGTATAAAAGAATAATACATAATATAATAATATAATAATGTAATAATATAATAAAAGTATATAATAATGTAATATAATATAGTAATATAAAATAATAATGTACAATAAAATATTACATAATATAATAAAATATAATAATATATAATAATAATATCCAGCATATATGTCTCATTTGCTGCATCATACTTTGTTTCAATAATAATAATAATAATAATAGTAAATATTATAATGAGGGCTCACCTGCATCCAGGTGAGGAAGGCGCCCCGTTTTCACAAAGGGGGGTTGTTGTAAAAGTAGTAGCTGCTGTAGGCCATTGTCCCCAAAGAGACCACGGCCCCCAAAATCTGCATCATGACGGTCTTGTCCTTCCAAAATGCACTGGCTGGAGGGAGCGAAGAGGATAGGACATCATCATCATCATCATCATCTTATTATTATTACTGTTGTTGTTGTTGTTATAGTCGTAATATTATTATTGTTGTTATTATAGTAGTCATAATATTATTATAGTAGTCCTTTAGCAGAAGAGAGACCAGAATTTGAAAAGAAACTCAGTCTGTGATCTGAGAGTCACAGGGAAGACTGGTTCCAGGTGAGGGAAACCAGGGAAGCTCCGATCTCTAGTTGTGTCATATTAAGCAAGTCAAGTGACTTGTTTGGGTTTATTGGTAGAATCAGAGCGGTAAAAGGAAGCAATTCCCGTCAGATCCGAAGAGTTCAGTTCATAGCATCAGTTGAAAGAACAGGAAAAGGTTTAAACTGCTCAAGGAAAGGAGGAAGTCTTTTGAGAGTGGATTCATCATATGTTATTGTTGCAACTGTTGAAGAGAGTGCACCTCTAAGTGAGAAACTACATTGAAACCACTAAGCCCTGTGCCTGAATAAACTTGTTATTGTTCTTTCAACATCTAAGCCTCTGTCGTATATATTCTAAACCAAGTTAAGCTACCATCTAAAGTGAAGAAGATAGAAAAAAAAGTAAAAGGTCTCCTCCCTGAGTTTTTGGTGGTCGTGCATTGCTGAAATTGGAGGCACCTCCTTGCCACGTTACAAATTGGTGGCAGTGGGTGGATAAAAAGATTCCCCCTGCCTGAAAGAGCCTTAGTCATTCTTAGTCCTTCGCGATTATTAATCTTATAGTAGTCATAATATTATTATTATTGTTACTATTATAGTAGTCATATTATTATTATAGTAGTCATATTATTATTGTTGTTGTTATTATTATAGTCGTAATATTATTATTTTTATTATTATAGTAGTCGTAATATTATTACTATAGTAGTCGTAATATTATTATTATTATTGTTACTATTATAGTAGTCATATTATTATTACTTTTATAGTAGGCATACTATTATTATTATTATTGTTACTATTATAGTAGTTGTAATATTATTACTATAGTAGTCATATTATTATTATTATTATTATTATTAGTATTATAGTAGTCATATTATTATTATTATTATTATTGTAGTCATATTATTGTTATTATTATAGTAGTCTTGATGATGATGTTGCGATGCACTCACGGGTGGTCCTGGGGGGGGCGGAGGCCCCTTGTTGTGGGTCCAGCCGGCGGAGGCGGAGGGCGCTGTGGGGGCCCCCGGGGGCGAAGAGGGCCGCGTGGACCTCGGGGGCCGGCCCGTCCTGGAAGAAGACCTCCTGGAGGGCCCCTTCCAGCAGATGCAGGGCCTCCTCCTCGTGGGCCGGGGGCGGCTGGACCACGACCCCCACCAAGGCGGTGGCCGGGGAGCCCCCCACCTGGGCCTGGAGGCCCCGCAAGGCCTCCTTCACGGGGCCCGGCCGCTCCCGCAGGGACCCCCACCGCACCACGAAGAAGACCAGCTGGGCCGAAGGGGAGGACGAGGGGCAGGGGGAGAACGACGCCGCCGTGGGGCACGCGGCCCCGGGGGTCAGGACGCGGTGGGCAAAGGAGCCCACGACGGCCTGGCCGGAGTGCGGGGCGCCCGGCTCCCCCGAGAGGAGCAGCACCTGCGTGCGGTGCACCACCGGCGAGACCCCCGGCGGTGGCGGCGGAGGAGGAGGAGGACCACCCCCAGGCTCCATCTCTCAGCCATAGCCCCCCACAAGGGCCACGGGGGGCACCCACCCCACACATATACACACAGGTCACAATGGGCCTCCAGGGAGACCGGCCACACGGGTGTGGTTCAGCCTGCACCTGGGGTCAGGGGGGACTCTGGGCCTGCAGGTCAGCAAGAGGGTCAGCCAGAGATTGGAAGCCACGTTCCTGAAAGCTTCTCTAGGGAAGCAAGGTCAGAAGCAGGGATGAGCTCAGAGGAACTAACAGTGAAATAGGAGATGGACCTATTCGTCAACACAGTCTAATGAGCAGAGAGATAGGAGATGTACCTTTCGTCAACACAGTCTAATGAGCAGAGAGATAGGAGATGTACCTTTCCCCAACAATAAATATAACGACGACAACAACAACACCACTTGGGAAGTGTTCGACTTGTGATTTTGTGATACGAGATCCAGCATGTCTATCTTGTTTGCTGTGTCATACAATAAAATAATAATAATAAAAATATAGAATGGGGTTAAGGCTGGATGGCCTTTGGAGGCATCTATTAATAATAATAATAATAATAATAATAATAATAATAATAATAATATAGAATGGGGTTAAGGCTGGATGGCCTTTGGAGGCATCTATTAATAATAATAATAATAATAATAATAATAATAATAATAATAATAATAATAATAATATAGAATAGGGTTAAGGCTGGATGGCCTTTGGAGGCATCTATTATTATTATTATTATTATTAATAATAATAATAATAATAATATTATTAATAATATAAAATGGGGTTAAGGCTGGATGGCCTTTGGAGGCATCTATTAATAATAATAATAATAATAATAATAATAATAATAATATAGAATAGGGTTAAGGCTGGATGGCCTTTGGAGGCATCCATTATTATTATTATTATTATTAATAATAATAATAATAATAATAATAATAATAATAATAATAATTTTAATTGACCCCTATGTGTCCTGCAACAACTTCTGGTGACTAGAAAGAGTTGGATAGAAGCTCCCGACGGAAGCTCACAATGTGCCAGAAGGTTCTAGAACGCGCAGGGCTGGCAGTTGCTGCCTGGGTTCTCTCCCTCGCTCTCCCCTCTCTTGGAGGGCGGAGGACCCCTGGGCCATGGCGTACCCCAACCCGGGCATCCTGAAGGCGGCCATGGGTCACTACTTGACGGAGAGTGCCCGCACCGCCCTGGAGGCCCTGGAGCCCGAAGGGGAGGCCGTGGTGGTGAGTCTCCGAGGGGGGAACCGAGGCAGCGGTTGTTGGCCAAGGAAGGGAGGGAGGGAGGGATCTTCCATAGCATGAAAGAGGTCGTTGGGGAGGGTCTTCAAAAGAGGTCTCTCTAAGGTGGTCCCAACTCAACGTCAGACCTTGGAGGACTTCCTTGAAGCCAACCCAAAGCATCAACGTTGAGATGGAGGCCACCACTGAGAAGACCCCATTGAAGGCTGGATAGGAGTTCTCCAAGGTGGTCCCAACTCAACCTCAGACCTTGGAGACCCCTTTGAAGGCTTGAAAGGAGGTCTCCAAGGTGGTCCCAACTCAACCTCAGACCTTGGAGACCCCTTTGAAGGCTTGAAAGGAGGTCTCCAAGGTGATTCCAACCATCTCAGACCCTGGAGATCCCTTTGAAGGCTTGAAAGGAGGTCTCCAAGGTGGTCCCAACTCAACCTCAGACCTTGGAGACCCCTTTGAAGGCTTGAAAGGAGGTCTCCAAGGTGGTCCCAACTCAACCTCAGACCTTGGAGACCCCTTTGAAGGCTTGAAAGGAGGTCTCCAAGGTGATTCCAACCATCTCAGACCCTGGAGATCCCTTTGAAGGCTTGAAAGGAGGTCTCCAAGGTGGTCCCAACTCAACCTCAGACCTTGGAGACCCCTTTGAAGGCTTGATAGGAGTTCTCCAAGGTGGTCCCAACTCAACCTCAGACCTTGGAGGACTTCCTTAAAATCAACCCAATGTATCAACGCTGAGGTGGAGGTCACCATTAAGAAGACCCCATTGAAGGCTTGAAAGGCGTTCTCCAAGGTGGTTCCAACTCCATCTCAGACCTTGGAGACCTCTTTGAAGGCTGAGAAGACCCCTTTGAAGGCTTGAAAGGAGGTCTCCAAGGTGGTCCCAACTTAACCTCAGACCTTGGAGAACTTCCCTAAAGTCAACCCAAAGCATCAACGTTGAGATGGAGGCCACCATTAAGAAGACCTCCTTGAAGGCTTGAAAGGAGTTCTCCAGGGTGGTCCCAACTCAATCTCAGACCTTGGAGGACTTCCTTGAAGCCAACCCAAAGCATCAACGTTGAGATGGAGGCCACCACTGAGAAGACCCCATTGAAGGCTGGATAGGAGTTCTCCAAGGTGGTCCCAACTCAACCTCAGACCTTGGAGACCCCTTTGAAGGCTTGAAAGGAGGTCTCCAAGGTGGTCCCAACTCAACCTCAGACCTTGGAGACCCCTTTGAAGGCTTGAAAGGAGGTCTCCAAGGTGGTTCCAACTCCATCTCAGACCTTGGAGACCCCTTTGAAGGCTTGAAAGGAGTTCTCCAAGGTGGTCCCAACTCAACCTCAGACCTTGGAGACCCCTTTGAAGGCTTGATAGGAGTTCTCCAAGGTGGTCCCAACTCAACCTCAGACCTTGGAGAACTTCCCTAAAGTCAACCCAAAGCATCAACGTTGAGATGGAGGCCACCACTGAGAAGACCCTTCCTTTCTGGGCCTTTTCTACTAAACTAGAACTCCCAAGATTCCATAGCATTGAGGATAGTTGGGAAGGGTCTTAAAGGGAGTTGGAGAAAGTCTTGAAAAGAGGTCTCCAAGGTGGTCCGAACTCAATCTCGGACCTTGGAGGACTTCCTTAAAGCCAACCCAAAGCATCAACGTTGAGATGGAGGCCCCCACTGAGAAGACCCCCTTGAAGGCTTGAAAGGAGTTCTCCAAGGTGGTCCCAATTCAACCTCGGACCTTGGAGGACTTCCTTAAAATCAACCCAATGTATCAACGCTGAGGTGGAGGTCACCATTAAGAAGAACCCATTGAAGGCTTGAAAGGCGTTCTCCAAGGTGGTTCCAACTCCATCTCAGACCTTGGAGACCTCTTTGAAGGCTGAGAAGACCCCTTTGAAGGCTTGAAAGGAGGTCTCCAAGGTGGTCCCAACTTAACCTCAGACCTTGGAGAACTTCCCTAAAGTCAACCCAAAGCATCAACGTTGAGATGGAGGCCACCACTGAGAAGACCCCATTGAAGGCTTGAAAGGAGGTCTCCAAGGTGGTCCCAACTCAACCTAAGACCTTGGAGGACTTCCTTAAAGTCAACCCAAAGCATCAACGTTGAGATGGAGGCCACCATTAAGAAGACCTCCTTGAAGGCTTGAAAGGAGTTCTCCAGGGTGGTCCCAACTCAATCTCAGACCTTGGAGGACTTCCTTGAAGCCAACCCAAAGCATCAACGTTGAGATGGAGGCCACCACTGAGAAGACCCCATTGAAGGCTGGATAGGAGTTCTCCAAGGTGGTCCCAACTCAACCTCAGACCTTGGAGACCCCTTTGAAGGCTTGAAAGGAGGTCTCCAAGGTGGTCCCAACTCAACCTCAGACCTTGGAGACCCCTTTGAAGGCTTGAAAGGAGGTCTCCAAGGTGATTCCAACCATCTCAGACCCTGGAGATCCCTTTGAAGGCTTGAAAGGAGGTCTCCAAGGTGGTTCCAACTCCATCTCAGACCTTGGAGACCCCTTTGAAGGCTTGAAAGGAGTTCTCCAAGGTGGTCCCAACTCAACCTCAGACCTTGGAGACCCCTTTGAAGGCTTGATAGGAGTTCTCCAAGGTGGTCCCAACTCAACCTCAGACCTTGGAGAACTTCCCTAAAGTCAACCCAAAGCATCAACGTTGAGATGGAGGCCACCACTGAGAAAACCCTTTCTTTCTGGGCCTTTTCTACTAAACTAGAACTCCCAAGATTCCATAGCATTGAGGATAGTTGGGAAGGGTCTTAAAGGGAGTTGGAGAAAGTCTTGAAAAGAGGTCTCCAAGGTGGTCCGAACTCAATCTCGGACCTTGGAGGACTTCCTTAAAGCCAACCCAAAGCATCAACGTTGAGATGGAGGCCACCACTGAGAAGACCCCCTTGAAGGCTTGAAAGGAGTTCTCCAAGGTGGTCCCAATTCAACCTCGGACCTTGGAGGACTTCCTTAAAATCAACCCAACGTATCAACGTTGAGGTGGAGGCCACCATTAAGAAGACCCCATTGAAGGCTTGAAAGGCGTTCTCCAAGGTGGTTCCAACTCCATCTCAGACCTTGGAGACCTCTTTGAAGGCTGAGAAGACCCCTTTGAAGGCTTGAAAGGAGGTCTCCAAGGTGGTCCCAACTCAACCTCAGACCTTGGAGAACTTCCCTAAAGTCAACCCAAAGCATCAACGTTGAGATGGAGGCCACCACTGAGAAGACCCCATTGAAGGCTTGAAAGGCGTTCTCCAAGGTGGTTCCAACTCCATCTCAGACCTTGGAGACCTCTTTGAAGGCTGAGAAGACCCCTTTGAAGGCTTGAAAGGAGTTCTCCAAGGTGGTCCCAACTCAACCTCAGACCTTGGAGGACTTCCTTAAAGTCAACCCAAAGCATCAACGTTGAGATGGAGGCCACCATTAAGAAGACCCCATTGAAGGCTTGAAAGGAGTTCTCCAAGGTGGTCCCAACTCAACCTCAGACCTTGGAGGACTTCCTTAAAGTCAACCCAAAGCATCAACATTGAGATGGAGGCCACCATTAAGAAGACCTCCTTGAAGGCTTGAAAGGAGTTCTCCAAGGTGGTCCCAACTCAACCTCAGACCTTGGAGGACTTCCTTACTTAAAGTTAACCTGAAATATCAACGTTGAGTTGGGGCCACCATTGAGAAGACCTCCTCCTTGGAGCTTCTCTACCAAACTACAAATCCCAGGATTCCTTAGACTTGAGCCGTGGGTGATAAAAAGGCTCTGGGGTCTCCAGGGAAGGGGTGATAGACTCTAGGTTGAGCCATTGACCCCTTTCTCTTCCGGACCCACAGCTGGGCCCCGGGAAGCAGATGCCGGTGGTGGGGCCCAACCAAATCCTGGACATGCCGCTCTTCACCAAGATCCCCTTCCTCCCGGGATCCAACACCATGTTCTACACCACAAACCTCGGCGAAAAGGTGAGGAAGGAAACCTGACGCCCAAGGCTCTCACTCCAAAACAGATGGATGGATGGATGGATGGATGGATGGATAGACAGACAGATAGATAGATGGATGGGAGGGTAGATGGATGGAGGGAGAGATAGAGACAGATAAATAGATAGATAGATAGATAGATAGATAGATAGATAGATAGAGGGAGGGAGGGAGGGAGGGAGGGAGGGAGGGAGGGAGGGAGGGATGGATATGTGAATAGATGGGTGGGTGGGAGAGTAGATGGATTTAGGGATGGATAGATGGACAGGTGGATAGATGGATGGATGAATGGATGGATGGATAGATGGATGGATAGATAGATAGATAGATGGATGGATGGATGGATGGATGGATGGATGGACGGAGGGAGGGATCCGTGGATGGATGGATGGATGGATAGATAGATAGATAGATAGATAGATAGATAGATAGATAGATAGATAGATAGATAGATAGATAGATAGATGGGTAGATGAATGGATGGATGGAGGGAGGGAGGGAGGGAGGGAGGGAGGGAGGGATGGATAGGTGGATGGATGGATAGATAGATAGACAGATAGACAGACATACAGATAGATGGGTGAGTAGGTAGATGGATGGATGGATGGATGGATGGATGGATGGACGGAGGGAGGGATCCGTGGATGGATGGATGGATGGATGGATGGATAGATAGATAGATAGATGGGTGGGTAGATGAATGGATGGATGGATGGATGGATAGATAGAGGGAGGGAGGGAGGGAGGGATAGGTGGATGGATGGATAGATAGACAGACAGACAGACATACAGATAGATGGGTGAGTAGGTAGATGGATGGATGGATGGATGGATGGATGGATGGATGGATGGACGGAGGGAGGGATCCGTGGATGGATGGATGGATGGATGGATAGATAGATAGATAGATAGATAGATAGATAGATAGATAGATAGATAGATGGGTGGGTAGATGAATGGATGGATGGATGGATGGATGGATGGATGGATGGATGGATGGATGGATGGATGGATGGATAGATAGATAGAGGGAGGGAGGGAGGGAGGGATAGGTGGATGGATTGATAGATAGATAGACAGACAGACATACAGATAGATGGGTGAGTAGGTAGATGGATAGAGGGAGGGAGGGAGGGAGGGAGGGATAGATGGATGGGTGGGTAGGTAGGTAGATGGATGGATGGATAGAGAGAGCGAGGGAGGGAGGGAGGGAGATAGATTGATAAATAGATGGATGGGTGGGTGGGTAGGTAGATGGATGGATAGAGGGAGGGAGAGAGAGATAAATAGATGGATAGATGGGTGGGTGGGTAGGTACGTGGATGGATGGATGGGTGGGTGGGTAGATGGATGGATGGATGGAGGAAGGGAGGGATAGATGGATGGATGGATGGATGGATGGATAGATAGATAGATAGATAGATAGATAGATAGATAGATAGATAGATAGATAGATAGATAGATAGATAGATAGATAGATGGATGGGGTGTTTAGGTGGATGGATGGATGGATGGATGGATGGATGGATGGATAGAGGGAGGGAGGGAGGGAGGGATAGATAAGACAGACAGACAGACAGACAGACATCTGCCTCCAAAACCTTTTGTGATTCCCAAAGCTCTCACTCCAATACAGAGAGATGGATGGATGAATAGATGGATAGGTAGAAGGATGGAGAGATGGACGGAAGGAGGGTTCTATCTATCTATTTATCTATCCATCCATCCATCCACCTACCCATCCATCCATCCATCCATCCCTGAATCTATCTATCCATCCATCCATCCATCCATCCATCCATCCATCCATTCATCCACCCATCCATCCCTGAATCTATCTATCCATCCATCTATCCATCCATCCATCCATCCATCCATCCATCCATCCATCCATCCATCCATCCCTGAATCTATCTATCTATCCATCCATCCATCCATCCATCCATCCATCCATCCATCCATCCATCCATCCATCCATCCATCCCTGAATCTATCTATCCATCCATCCATCCATCCATCCATCCATTCATCCACCCATCCATCTCTGAATCTCTCTCTCTCTCCACCTATCTCTCTGCCTTCCTTCCGTCCAGCTGTACCAGCCTTCGGCCACCTTTGACCTGAGCGACCCTTACTGCAAGATGATGCCCCCCAAGTACAAGAGCCTCCACGACCCGCACCTCAAGGCCTTCTACAAGCGGAAGGACAACCTGCGGAGGCTCAAGAAGGCCGGGCACATCACCGACAAGAACAAGGTCAGGCGCCGGGAGGGTCTAGATGACCCCTTGGGGACCCCTTCCTCAGGACTATGGATTCTAGTGCATATATTGGTATGATCGCGGGTTTAATCTGGGGTGATGGGCTTCCCTACGTACAGGTGGTCTGCTCCTTGAAGGAATTCAACGAGTACCGACAATACTTGACCTCCCTGAAGCTGGAGTTTGAGAAGCACTACATCCGGGAGCAGGTCAGACCTCCCACCTCCCCAACCAATCCATCCATCCATCCATGCATCAACCCATCAATCATCTCCCTCTCGCTTATGGAGGACCTTGGGAGTCTCTTCCAACTCTAGGAGGCCATCTATCTATCATCTCTCTATCGCTCGATCTATCTCTTATGGTTGAGACTAGACGACTTTTGGGGTCTCTTCCAACCCAAGGATCCGATCAACCAATTATCTATCTATCAATTTATTTCTTATGGGTCAGACAGGACGGCCTTTGGGGTCTCTTCCAACTCTAGGATTCAACCAATCAATCATCTATCTATTTATCTAATCTATCTATCTATCTCTTATGGGTTGGACTTGATGGCCTTTGGGGTCTTCTAACTCTAGGATGCTATCTCTATCATCTGTCTATCTACCTACCTATCTCTTATGGGTCAGACGAGATGGCCTTTGGGGTCTCTTCCAACCCAAGGATCCAATCAATCAATTATCTACCTACTTATCTAACTATCTATCTAATCTATCTATCTATCTCTTATGGGTTGGACTTGATGGCCTTTGGGGTCTTCTAACTCTATCATCTGTCTGTCTATCTACTTATCTATCTCTTATGGGTCAGACAAGATGGCCTTTGGGGTCTCATCCAACCCAAGGATCCAATCAATTATCTACCTACTTATCTAACTATCTATCTAATCTATCTATCTCTTATGGGTTGGACTTGATGGCCTTTGGGGTCTTCTAACTCTAGGGTGCTATCTCTATCATCTGTCTGTCTATCTACCTATCTATCTCTTATGGGTCAGACGAGATGGTCTTTGGGGTCTCTTCCAACTCTAGGATTCAACCAATCAATCATCTATCTACCTATCTAACTATCTATCTAATCTATCTATTTCTTATGCGTTGGACTTGATGGCCTTTGGGGTATTCTAACTCTAGGATGCTAACTCTATCATCTGTCTATCTACCTATCTCTTATGGGTCAGACGAGATGGCCTTTGGGGTTTCTTCCAACCCAATGATCCAATCAATCAATTATCTATCTACTTATCTAACTATCTAATCTATCTATCTCTTATGGGTTGGACTTGATGGCCTTTGGGGTCTTCTAACTCTAGGATGCTATCTCTATCATCTGTCTGTCTATCTACCTATCTCTTATGGGTCAGACGAGATGGTCTTTGGGGTCTCTTCCAACCCAAGGATCCAACCAATCAATCATCTATCTATTTATCTAACTATCTAATCTATCTATCTCTTATGGGTTGGACTTGATGGCCTTTGGGGTCTTCTAACTCTAGGATGCTAACTCTATCATCTGTCTGTCTATCTACCTATCTATCTCTTATGGGTCAGACGTGATGGTCTTTGGGGTCTCTTCCAACCCAAGGATCCAACCAATCAATCATCTATCTATTTATCTAACTATCTAACTATCTATCTAATCTATCTATTTCTTATGGGTTGGACTTGATGGCCTTTGGGGTCTTCTAACTCTAGGATGCTATCTCTACCATCTGTCTGTCTATCTACCTATCTCTTATGGGTCAGACGAGATGGCCTTTGGGGTCTCTTCCAACCCAAGGATCCAACCAATCAATCATCTATCTATTTATCTAACTATCTATCTAATCTATCTCTTATGGGTTGGACTTGATAGCCTTTGGGGTGTTCTAACTCTATCATCTGTCTGTCTATCTACTTATCTATCTCTTATGGGTCAGACGAGATGGCCTTTGGGGTCTCTTCCAACCCAAGGATCCAATCAATGAATTATCTATCTACTTATCTAACTATCTAACTATCTATCTAATCTATCTATCTCTTATGGGTTGGACTTGATGGCCTTTGGGGTCTTCTATCATCTGTCTGTCTATCTACCTATCTATCTCTTATGGGTCAGACGAGATGGCCTTTGGGGTCTCTTCCAACTCTAGGATTCAACCAATCAATCATCTATCTACTTATCTAACTATCTATCTAATCTATCTCTTATGGGTTGGACTTGATGGCCTTTGGGGTCTTCTAACTCTAGGATGCTATCTCTATCATCTGTCTGTCTATCTACCTATCTCTTATGGGTCAGACGAGATGACCTTTGGGGTCTCTTCAATCAACCAATCAATCATCTATCCATCATCTCTTTCTCTCTCTCTCTCTCTCTCTCTCTCTTATGGGTTGGACTTCTTCTCTTCTTCCTGGCAGAAAATGCTGGAGAAGCAGGTGACCAAGCTGCAGGACCCCCAAGTCCTCCCCGAAGGGCTGGACACCTCCAAGTACCGGGACTGGCTCCTGAAGGAGGAGCGGCCCAGCATCCGGGAGCAGGAGAGCGTCATGCGCAACAAGTGAGACCCCTCCCCACAAATAAATGGGGGTGATGGGAGTGAGGGGACCCCCGCCGTCCAGCTGACCTGTCCCTTTCCCCCTTCTGTAGGTATCTGGAGATGATCAACCAGGAGCTGGAGAAGCTGGAGCAGCTGGCCGAGGAGAACCGGCGCCTTGCTCTGGCTCAAGACGACAAGAAGAAGATGGGGCTGGAGAAGCAGAAGCAGCTCCTCCTGAGGAAGAAGATGGAAGAGGTGAGGCGGAGATGCCCCCACCCCATGACAAAGGGACCCCCAAAGGCCATACCGTCCAGCCCCACAGATGGACCCCTGGACTCAGGGCCATCTAGATAGAGCTAGACCCAGCCCAGAGAGCGAGAAAAGCACCATATCGTCTGCATACATCAGAGGGTTGGACCGGATGGCCCTTGGGGTCCCTTCTAACTATAACCTATAATTAATTGATAGAGTCTCTTCCAACTCTTGGATATGATCAATAGATCAATAGATAGAAGATAGACAGAGACTCTTCCAACTCTAGGATATGATAGATAGATGGATTGATAGATCAATAGAAGATACATAGATAGAGACTATTCCAACTCTAGGATATGATGGATTGATAGATGATAGATAGATAGATGATAGATGGATAGATAGATACCTAGATAGGTAGATAGATAGGTAGATAGATACCTCTTCCAACTCTAGGATATGATAGATCAATACATCGATAGATCGATAGATCAATAGATAGATCAATAGAGAGAAGCTAGAGTTTCTTCCAGCTCTAAGATATGATAGATCAATACATCAACAGATCGAAGCTAGACAGTCTCTTCCCGCTCTAAGATATGATACATCAATAGATTGATAGATCGATAGAACAATCGATTGATAGATCAATAGATCGAAGCTAGATAGAATCTCTCCCAGCTCTAAGATATGATAGATCGATAGAACAATACATTGAGAGATCCGTAGATTGATAGATGAATAGATCGAAGCTAGATGGAGTCTTCTCCAGCTCTAGGATATGATAGATCAATAGAACAATAGATTGAGAGATCAATAGATTGATAGATCAATGGATCGAAGCTAGATAGAGTCTTCTCCAGCTCTAAGATATGATAGATCAATAGAATAATAGATTGAGAGATCAATAGATTGATAGATCAATAGATCCAAGCTAGATAGAGTCTCTCCCAGCTCTAAGATATGATAGATCGATAGAACAATAGATTGAGAGATCAATAGATTGATAGATCAATGGATCGAAGCTAGATAGAGTCTTCTCCAGCTCTAAGATATGATAGATCAATAGAATAATAGATTGAGAGATCAATAGATTGATAGATCAATAGATCCAAGCTAGATAGAGTCTCTCCCAGCTCTAAGATATGATAGATCAATAGAACAATAGATTGAGAGATCAATAGATTGATAGATCAATAGATCCAAGCTAGATAGAGTCTTCTCCAGCTCTAGGATATGATAGATCGATAGATTGAGAGATCAATAGATTGATAGATCAATAGATCGAAGCTAGATGGAGTCTTCTCCAGCTCTAGGATATGATAGATTGACAAATCAATAGAGTGATTGAGTGATCGATAGGAATCTATGGGGCACAGTGGAGTTAATGTGCCTTCCCAGCCCTCCTTGTGTTGACCGGAGCCCCCCACACTCCTCGCAGGAATGGAAGCGGAAGGAGATGCTGCTCCTCATGAAGATCGGGGACGACGTCAAGCGGGAGGCCCGGATGGAGGAGCAGAAGCAGAAGAGCAAAGAGGACAAGCTCAAGCGGGTGAGGAGGGGGTCCGGCCGGCCGGAGGGAGGGAGGGAGGGGGCTGGGGTCCGTGTCCAGCGCTGACCGCCCTCCCCCTTGGACCGTCCCCGTTGCAGAAACAAGCCATGCTGGAGAAGAAGATGGCCTACCACCTGAAGAAGCTGCAGGAGAAATTCCAGAAGGAGGGCTTCCTGCCTCCGGGGCGGATGCCGCCCGTCAAGGGGCAAGAGGACCACGGGCTGCCCGTCAAGAAGCTCGGTAAGGGCCGAGTGGATGGAGTACTTCCTCATTCCTTTCCGCACAGATTCATTTTATTTATTTTAAACTATTGACGATATATTTGTATTTCACCCGGTGGAGGGAGTACTTCCTCATTCCTTTCCGCACAGATTCATTTTATTTATTTTAACTATTGACGATATTTATATTTCACCCTTCTCAGCCCAAAGGGGACTCGGTGGATGGAGTACTTCCTCATTCCTTTCCGAACAGTTGGCAGTTTTATGGTGTCGCAAATTAGCATAAAGCGATACCTAAAATTTCCTACTTGACAGATGCAACTGTCTTTGGGGCTGCATAGGTCAACAGCGAGCTAGGCTATTACTAGTCGGGAGCTCACTCCGACCCGGGTTTGGCTTCGATCTCATGACCGCTCGGTCCACGGGGACATACCTAAATGTCCTACTTGACAGATGCAACTGTCTTTCGGGCTGCATAGGTCAACAGCGAGCTAGGCTATTAACAGTCGGGAGCTCACCCCGACCCGAATCCGACGGTGTTTTCTTTCCCCAAAGCGGCCCTGGCGAAGAAGCCCCCCGAAGCCCCCCGAAAACCCTCAGAACCGGAGAAGAAGCGGATCAGCCCCTTGAGCAAGAAGGGAGGGGAGCTCCCCAAAGGTAAGAGATGGGGGTCAGAATGGGGAAGCCCTCCCAACAGAGGTCCACCCTGTCCAATCCCAATTCTGCTATGTGGGAAGGCTCCATCCGAGACTTCCCAATGGAGGGCCATCCAGTCTGACCCCAATCTGCTATGTGGGAAGGCACCATCCAAGCCCTCCCAATGGAGGGCCATCCAGTCTGACCCCAATCTGCTATGTGGGAAGGCACCATCCAAGCCCTCCCAATAGAGGACCATTCAGTCCGACCCCAATCTGCTCTGTGGGAAGGCACCATCCAAGCCCTCCCAATGGAGGGCCATCCAGTCTGACCCCAATCTGCTATGTGGGAAGGCTCCATCCGAGACTTCCCAATAGAGGACCATCCAGTCCGACCCCAATCTGCTCTGTGGGAAGGCACCATCCAAGCCCTCCCAATAGAGGACCATTCAGTCCGACCCCAATCTGCTCTGTGGGAAGGCACCATCCAAGCCCTCCCAATAGAGGACCATTCAGTCCGACCCCAATCTGCTCTGTGGGAAGGCACCATCCAAGCCCTCCCAATGGAGGACCATCCAGTCCGACCCCAATCTGCTCTGTGGGAAGGCACCATCCAAGCCCTCCCAATAGAGAACCATCCAAGTCCGACCCCAATCTGCTATGTGGGAAGGCACCATCCAAGCCCTCCCAATAGAGAACCATCCAAGTCCGACCCCAATCTGCTATGTGGGAAGGCACCATCCAAGCCCTCCCAATAGAGAACCATCCAAGTCCGACCCCAATCTGCTCTGTGGGAAGGCACCATCCAAGCCCTCCCAATAGAGAACCATCCAAGTCCGACCCCAATCTGCTATGTGGGAAGGCACCATCCAAGCCCTCCCAATAGAGAACCATCCAAGTCCGACCCCAATCTGCTATGTGGGAAGGCACTATCCAAGCCCTCCCAATAGAGAACCATCCAGTCCGACCCCAATCTGCTATGTGGGAAGGCACCATCCAAGCCCTCCCAATAGAGAACCATCCAGTCCGACCCCAATCTGCTATGTGGGAAGGCACCATCCAAGCCCTCCCAATAGAGAACCATCCAGTCCGACCCCAATCTGCTATGTGGGAAGGCACCATCCAAGCCCTCCCAATGGAGAACCATCCAAGTCCGACCCCAATCTGCTATGTGGGAAGGCACCATCCAAGCCCTCCCAATAGAGAACCATCCAGTCCGACCCCAATCTGCTATGTGGGAAGGCTCCATCCGAGACTTCCCAATGGAGGGCCATCCAGTCCGACCCCAATCTGCTATGTGGGAAGGCACTATCCAAGCCCTCCCAATAGAGAACCATCCAGTCCGACCCCAATCTGCTATGTGGGAAGGCACCATCCAAGCCCTCCCAATAGAGAACCATCCAGTCCGACCCCAATCTGCTATGTGGGAAGGCACCATCCAAGCCCTCCCAATAGAGAACCATCCAGTCCGACCCCAATCTGCTATGTGGGAAGGCACTATCCAAGCCCTCCCAATAGAGAACCATCCAGTCCGACCCCAATCTGCTATGTGGGAAGGCTCCATCCGAGACTTCCCAATGGAGGGCCATCCAGTCCGACCCCAATCTGCTATGTGGGAAGGCACCATCCAAGCCCTCCCAATAGAGAACCATCCAGTCCGACCCCAATCTGCTATGTGGGAAGGCACCATCCAAGCCCTCCCAATGGAGAACCATCCAGTCCGACCCCAATCTGCTATGTTGGAAGGCACCATCCAAACCCTCCCAATAGAGAACCATCCAAGTCCGACCCCAATCTGCTATGTGGGAAGGCACCATCCAAGCCCTCCCAATAGAGAACCATCCAGTCCGACCCCAATCTGATATGTGGGAAGGCCCCATTGAAAGCCATTTAGCCTCTGCTTAAAAATCTCCAGAGAAGGAGGCACGGATAGACACGATGCTATTGATGAATCTGAAGATCTCATCGGAAGGGTCCTGGGGTCGACAGCTCCTCTCCGGTGTTTAGTCCAAACTGTATCATTTCCACTGGCAGGAGGAGGAGGTGGTGGTGGTGGTGGCGGCACAACGGCGACACCCGAGATCCAGTCCCCTCCTTCCAAAGCTGCTCAGAGCAAGAAGCAGTCCATCACGGTGACACTACCGTCCTCGGGCTCCGAGGCTCTGATCGCCAGCAAGTCAGCCACCTCCTTGGAGGTAAGTGGCCACCGGACGAGCACCACGGCTAAGGTCCCCCTTCCAGTGTCAAAAAGTTGAAGCGAGAGATAGATTTTCACCCCGATGTACCCAGACGATATCGTGCTTTTCTCGCTGTCTCGGCTGGGTCTTAGAAATCTTTGGAAGGCTTTCGGGACCTTGTAAATGACTTTTTGGACCGACGTGACGTAGCACGAACCCTTCCAGTGTCAAAAAGTTGAAGCGAGAGATAGATTTTCACCCCGATATACGCAGACGATATCGTGCTTTTCTCGCTGTCTCGGCTGGGTCTTAGAAATCTCTGGAAGGCTTTCGGGACCTTGTCAGCCACCTCCTTGGAGGTAAGTGGCCATCGGACCGAGCACCACGGCTAAGGTCCCCCTTCCAGTGTCAAAAAGTTGAAGCGAGAGATAGATTTTCACCCCGATATACGCAGACGATATCGTGCTTTCCTCGCTGTCTCGGTCGGGTCTTAGAAATCTCTGGACAGCTTTCGGGACCTTGTAAATGACTTTTTGGACCGACGTGACGTAGCACGAACCCTTCCAGTGTCAAAAGGTTGAAGCGAGAGATAGATTTTCATCCCGATATACGCAGACGATATCGTGCTTTTCTCGCTGTCTCGGCTGGGTCTTAGAAATCTCTGGAAGGCTTTCGGGACCTTGTCAGCCACCTCCTTGGAGGTAAGTGGCCATCGGACCGAGCACCACGGCTAAGGTCCCCCTTCCAGTGTCAAAAAGTTGAAGCGAGAGATAGATTTTCACCCCGATATACGCAGACGATATCGTGCTTTCCTCGCTGTCTCGGTCGGGTCTTAGAAATCTCTGGACAGCTTTCGGGACCTTGTAAATGACTTTTTGGACCGACGTGACGTAGCACGAACCCTTCCAGTGTCAAAAGGTTGAAGCGAGAGATAGATTTTCACCCCGATATACGCAGACGATATCGTGCTTTCCTCGCTGTCTCGGTCGGGTCTTAGAAATCTTTGGAAGGCTTTCGGGACCTTGTAAATGACTTTTTGGACCGACGTGACGTAGCACGAACCCTTCCAGTGTCAAAAAGTTGAAGCGAGAGATAGATTTTCACCCCGATATACGCAGACGATATCGTGCTTTTCTCGCTGTCTCGGCTGGGTCTTAGAAATCTCTGGAAGGCTTTCGAGACCTTGTCAGCCACCTCCTTGGAGGTAAGTGGCCATCGGACCGAGCACCACGGCTAAGGTCCCCCTTCCAGTGTCAAAAAGTTGAAGCGAGAGATAGATTTTCACCCCGATATACGCAGACGATATCGTGCTTTCCTCGCTGTCTCGGTCGGGTCTTAGAAATCTCTGGACAGCTTTCGGGACCTTGTAAATGACTTTTTGGACCGACGTGACGTAGCACGAACCCTTCCAGTGTCAAAAGGTTGAAGCGAGAGATAGATTTTCACCCCGATATACGCAGACGATATCGTGCTTTCCTCGCTGTCTCGGTCGGGTCTTAGAAATCTCTGGAAGGCTTTCGGGACCTTGTAAATGACTTTTTGGACCGACGTGATGTAGCACAAACCCTTCCAGTGTCAAAAAATTGAAGCGAGAGATAGATTTTCACCCCGATGTACGCAGACGATATCGTGCTTTTCTCGCTGTCTCGGCTGGGTCTTAGAAATCTCTGGACAGCTTTCGGGACCCTGTAAATGGCTTTTTGGACCGACGTGACGTAGCACGAACCCATTGATCCAAATATCTGGGTGTTGTTTTTCTGTTTTGCAGCCCGGACTCGCTCCAAGTGAGAAAGACGTGAGCAAATCCCAAAGCCAGCACTCCGAGCCAGGTAAGGATAGAGTTGAGCAAAGAGGGGCAGAGACTGATTCAAGGGGGGGAATTAACTTGAATTCAGAGAAAGGGCTGAACTAGGATGATTCTTGGGTCGTCTCTAATCAGGACGACATAATCCGAGCCCTCCCAACAGATGGCCACCCATCCTCTGCTCAGAATTGTGCCTCGTCTCTCCTCCATTCTTCTTCTGCCCATTGTATAATACAGTAGAGTCTCACTTATCCAACATAAACGGGCCGGCAGAACGTTGGATAAGCGAATATGTTGGATAATAAGGAGAGATTAAGGAAAAGCCTATTAAACATCAAATTAGGTTATGATTTTACAAATTAAGCACCAAAACATCATGTTACACAACAAATTTGACCGAAAAGGTAGTTCAATACGCAGTAATGTTATGTTGTAATTACTGTATTTACGAATTTAGCACCAAAATATCACGATGTATTGAAAGCATTGACTACAAAAATGCGTTGGATAATCCAGAATGTTGGATAAGTGAGACTCTACTGTAGTTCAATACGCAGTAATGCTACGTAGTAATTACTGTATTTACGAATTTAGCACCAAAATATCACGATGTATTGAAAGCATTGACTACAAAAATGCGTTGGATAATCCAGAACGTTGGATAAGCGAATGTTGGATAAGTGAGACTCTACTTGTTAGGTAGGTGGAATAACAGTGAATAGCTTTGTAGCCTGAAAGCCTGGCCATTTTCTTATGGGAATCCTTGTTTGGTGAGGTGGAATAGAAAGGAATAGGCTTGCTGCTTGGAAGGTTAGGTACTTGCCTTTTAAGGGGGTAGAATTGTAATGAATAGCCTCGGTGGTTCAAAGCCTGGGTGCTTGCTATCTAGGGGAAATCTTTGGTTGGTCAGCTTCAGAGTAGTATCACTGTTTCAAAGCCTGGTCGCCTTTTGCGAAGGTTAATCTTTTATTGGTCGGGTTGAATTGCACTGAATATCCTTGCAGCTCCAATGTCTGGCTGTATTTATTATTTTGTATTATATATATATATATTACAAAATATAGAAAACATGGCAATAAGAAGAAGAATAGTAGAAGTTCCCGCCCATGGTCCCTGTCCCGAAAAACACTGAGTTCCGCGCGCATGCGTACATTGCCTGTTGTGGGTTTTGGCCTTTTTTTGGTGTTGTGATTGTGTTTTTTGTGTGATTGTGTTCTATTTTACTGGAGGCAGGGATGATGGATTGTGTTGCCAATTTTAGAGTTTGGGGGGTGTTGGGTTTTTTTGTTTTGTGAGTCGCCGTGATGCCAAAAGCCTTTTATATATATAGATTACAAAATATAGAAAGCATGGCACATTGCCTGTTGTGGGTTTTGGCCTTTTTTTGGTGTTGTGATTGTGTTTTTTGTGTGATTGTGTTGTAACTTACTGGAGGCAGGGATGATGGATTGTGTTGCCAATTTTAGAGTTTGGGGGGTGTTGGGTTTTTTTGTTTTGTGAGTCGCCGTGATGCCAAAAGCCTTTTATATATATAGATTATTATTAAGGGGGGAATTAACTTGCGCTCGGAATCGAATTCATAGAAAGGGCTGAACTAGATGATTCTTGGGTCGTCTCTAATCAGGACGACACAATCCGAGCCCTCCCAACAGATGGCCACCCATCCTCTGCTCAGAATTGTGCCTCATCTCTCCTCCGTTCTTCTTCCGCAGCCGGGGAGACTCTCCCATCGCAGGCCACCAGCGGCAGGCCATCCTTGGTCTCGGTCAAAGAGGCCACCTCGACAGCCAGCAACAAGAGCCTCCCGGCGGTGGAGGCCAAGTCCAGCAAGGAAGAAAACGGCAACGACAAAGTCCTGCCGTCGATCTCCGCCGGGGCCACCAGCAACGAAGGGGAGGCCTCCGTCGAAGAGTCCGCCGTCTGCGGAAGCAAGACCTCGTGCGACGGATCGGGCGGCTGCGGGAGCAAAGGATCGTGCTGCGGATCGGCCGGGTGCGGGAGCAAAGGATCGTGTTGCGGATCGGCCGGCTGCGGGAGCAAAGGGTGCTGTGGATCCGGGGGCTGCGGGAGCAAAGGATCGTGTTGCGGATCGGCCGGCTGCGGGAGCAAAGGCTGCTGCGGATCCAGCGGCTGTGGGAGCAAAAGCTGCTGTTGCGGGAGCAAAACGTGCTGCAGATCCAGCGGATGCAGAAGCAAAGGCTCTTGCTGTGGAAGTTGCGGAAGCAAAGGCTCCCGCTGTGTCTGCTGCTCCAGTGGATGTTGCAGCGGGAAGTGCTCCGGCTCCGGCGTCGGCAGCATGAACAGCAAGGCCACCGGCGAGTACGACTCCAGCGGCAGCAGCAACAAGCGCGCAAACGACAGCGGGCCCAGCAAGATCACCACCACGACCACGGGTGAGTCTCCTTCCTGGGTCTCCAAAGACCTGGAAGGCCCAACTTGCGTCCAAATCTTGCTCCAAAGGTGGAGGAACCGATGGGAGAAGAAGGGTCTTCTCGCACAATGTAGAATTGAATTCCTAGTAAGGGTTGAACTAGATGATTCTTGAGTTGGAAGGCACCTCAAAGGTCATCTCCAGTTAGATCCTTCTCCATGGGAGAAAGTCCTTCAAGAAGAACAAAAGAATGGTAGAGTTGGAGGGGACCTCAAGGGTCATCTCTAGTTAAATCCTTCTCCATGGAAGAAGGTCCTTCAAGAAGATCAAGAGAATGGTAGAGTTGGAGGGGACCTCAAGGGTCATCTCTGGTTAGATCCTTCTCCATAGAAGGTCCTTCAAAAAGAACAAGGGAATTGTAGTGTTGGAGGGGACCTCAAGGGTCATCTCTAGTTAAATCCTTCTCCACAGGAGAAGGTCCTTCAAGAAGATCAAGAGAATGGTAGAGTTGGAGGGGACCTCAAGGGTCATCTCTAATTAAATCCTTCTCCACAGGAGAAGGTCCTTCAAGAAGATCAAGAGAATGGTAGAGTTGGAGGGGACCTCAAGGGTCATCTCTAGTTAAATCCTTCTCCACAGGAGAAGGTCCTTCAAGAAGATCAAGAGAATGGTAGAGTTGGAGGGGACCTCAAGGGTCATCTCTGGTTAGATCCTTCTCCACAATTCAGCTCTTACTACAAATCCAACACTACAATTCCCTTGTTCTTCTTGAAGGACCTTCTTCTCCCATGGAGAAGGATCGAACTAGAGATCACCCTTGAGGTCTCTTCCAACTCTACCATTCTCTTGATCTTCTTGAAGGACCTTCTTCTCCCATGGAGAGAGACCTTACTAGAGATGACCCTCGAAGTCCCTTCCAATTTAAGAATCATCTAGTCGAGTTCTTACTACAAATCAAACACTATAATTCCCTTGTTCTTCTTGAAAGACCTTCTTCCATGGATAAGGATCGAACTAGAGATCACCCTTGAGGTCCCTTCCAGCTCTACCATTCTCTTGATCTTCTTGAAAGACCTTCTCCTGTGGGGAAGGATCTAACCAAAGATGACCCTTGAGGTCCCCTCCAACTCTACCATTCTTTTCTTCTTCTTGAAGGACCTTCTTCTCCCATGGAGAAGGATCGAACTAGAGATGACCCTTGAGATCCCCTCCAACACTACAATTCCCTTGTTCTTTTTGAAGGACCTTCTCCTATGGAGAAGGATCTAACCAGAGATGACCCTTGAGGTCTCCTTCAACTCTACCATTCTCTTGATCTTCTTGAAGGACCTTCTTCCATGGAGAAGGATCTAACCAGAGATGGCCCTTGAGGTCAACTCTACCATTCTTTTGTTCTTCTTGAGGGACTTTCTCCTGTGGAGAAGGATCTAACCGGAGATTACCCTTGAGGTCCCCTCCAACTCTACCATTCTCTTGATCTTCTTGAAGAACTAGACGATTCCTGAGTTTGAAGGCACCTCAAGGGTAGTGTTAAATCCTTCTCCATGGGAGAAGAAGGTCCTTCAAGAAGAACAAGAGAATTATAGTGTTGGATTTGTAGTAAGAACTCAACTAGATGATTCTTGAGTTGGAAGAGACCTCGAGGGTCATCTCTAGGAAGGTCCATCTCCATGGGAGAAGAAGGTCCTTCAAGAAGAACAAGGGAATTATGGTATTGGGTTTGTAGTAAGAGCTAAACTAGACGATTCCTGAGTTGGAAGGGACCTCAAGGATCATCTCTAGTTAAATCCTTCTCCATGGAAGAAGGTTCTTCAAGAAGAACAAGGGAATTGCAGTGTTGGATTTGTAGTAAGAGCTGAACTAGACGATTCTTGAGTTGGAAGGGACCTCAAGGGTCATCTCTAGTTCAATCCTTTTCCATGGGAGAAGAAGGTTCTTCAAGAAGAACAAGGGAATTATGGTATTGGGTTTGTAGTAAGAACTCAACTAGATGATTCTTGAGTTGGATGGGACCTCGAGGGTCATCTCTAGTTTGATCCTTCTCCATGGGAGAAGGAGGTCCTTCTAGAAGAACAAGGGAATTATGGTATTGGGTTTGTAGTAAGAACTCAACTAGATGATTCTTGAGTTGGATGGGACCTCGAGGGTCATCTCTAGTTTGATCCTTCTCCATGGGAGAAGGAGGTCCTTCTAGAAGAACAAGGGAATGGTAGAGTTGGAAGGTACCTCGAGGGTCATCTCTAGTTAGATCCTTTTCCATGGGAGAAGAAGGTCCTTCAAGAAGAACAAGGGAATTATAGTGTTGGATTTGTAGTAAGAACTTGACTAGATGATTCTAGAGTTGGAAGGGACCTCAAAGATAATCTCTAGTAAGGTCCCTCTCCATGGAAGAAGGTCCTTCAAGAAAAACAAGGGAATTATGGTTTGTAGTAAGAGCTAAACTAGACGATCCTTGAGTTGAAAGGGACCTCAAGGGTTCATCTTCTCCAAGCAGGAATCCATAGCTTGGTCTCACAATATGTAGGGTTTGACGGTTCCCAATGAGCCTCTCTTGTCCTCTTCTCCTTCCTTCCTTCCTTCCTTCCTTCCTTCCTTCCTTCCTTCCTTCCTTCCTTCCTTCCCAGGAGTGACTGCCTCCCACCAAAGCTCAACGAAGCCTTCCACCAAAACCGACGTTCCTTCCGCCATCACCCTGCACACCATCACCACCGAGGCCACCACCAAAGGGAAGCAGAAGAAGAAATCGACATTGATGGTGAGATGCGATGAGAAAAAAGGGCGGGGGTCTCTGGTTGGGGGGTTTCTAATCTTATTTTGGAACCATTGTTTGTATAAATTTTCACAGACCGAGCCGGAGCCGAAAGACAAAACCTGCAGCAAGAAGACGCGGCGCGAGAAGGGCAAAATAGGTACGGACGAGAAGTGGTGTCCGGGCGGGAGGCAGAAGGGGAGGACCCCCACCCACCCCGTGTGGACCCCCTCCTCAATACTATCGTTGCCGTTGATTCCTTCTTGCAGAGCACTTGGCCTCGACCTCACACGAGAACGACTCCGAATCGTCCTATTCGGCGTACCTTCAGCACTTGCTCTCGAACACGTAAGCGGACGGCGAGGGTACTTCGGGTTTTGTTGTCGTTGCTATTTTATCGTATTCAGGGGAGGGGAGTAAAGGCTATTTGAGGAGGTCATTACGACCTGATTGACTCTCTCTTCCTCTTTCCCTTCCGCTCTTACAGAGACCAGTCGGCACTGCGAGAGACCCTAAAGGGAAAAGTAAGTTCTGCCATCGGTTTCCTGAAACATTTGGGCATTTGAAAACCCAACGGCAATCCGGTTACGACTAGAATACGAATGGAGTAATCCTTCCCCTACACTGGGTCCTCTACGAAAGGGTCAAAAACACAGAGATGGCAGAGCCGGTCCAACAATGTGGCAAATCAAGCAGTCGCTTGGGGTGCAAACATACGGGGGCGCAGTCGAGACTGCTTTTTCTGTTGTTTTGTTGTAAAACATGATGTTTTGGTGCTTAATTTGTAAAATCTTAATGTACTTTGATATTTAGTAGGCGTTTCCTTAATCCCTCCTTATTATCCAACATTTTCGCTTATCCAACACTTTTATTTTTTCAGTGATTGGTTTGGGGAGGGGCGCCAAAATTCTGTTCGCCTACACTTGAAAATTACCTAGGGCCGGCTCTGGGTAGACCTATAGATTTCCAATGCCAGTGGGACAACCGGAAGGTTCCGGTTTCATGAGGGTATGCTCGGTTCCGGCCACAAGGGGGAGCGGCCGCTTCACCGTCCGCTTGTGACCCTGAGCCCTGGATGGAGTACTTCCTCATTACTTTCTGCACGCTGCCGGAAGTTTTTATGATCTCGAAAATTACTTAGAATCATAGAATAGTAGAGTTGGAAGAGACCTCATGGGCCATCCAGTCCAACCCCTTTCTGCCAAGAAGCAGGAAATCGCATTCAAAGCACCCCCGACAGATGGCCATCCAGCCTCTGCTTAAAAGCCTCCAAAGAAGGAGCCTCCATCACAGTCAGGGGGAGAGAGTTCCACTTTCATTCATTCATTCATTCAGCAATTTATTACGGTCTATGACCAGAATATATAGAAATGGGCACAGGTGCCCGAAAAGGGGAATCGCAGTTCCCATAAAAGTCAGATAAAAGAACAAGTTAAAAACATGCTATAATAAAAAACAAATTAAAAGCTGACTATAAGCAGGGTCAGCTAATAGTAAATATCGAGAGGGAGCATTTGCAGTCTTTCAGTTATAACAATTCCTCTGGCTACAGGCCCTGTGTGGTCAGTCATCGTCCGTCTGATGGAAATTGCTGCCGCACAGAACCTGGCGACACTATAGGTTATTGCAGAACAGGAGTCCGAGAGCAGCAGAGAGGTGTAGTATCTTTCAGTGCGGCCTGGATGTTTTAAAAGCCAAGGAGTGATGAAATTGATTCTAATATCTCTATAAAACATACACTGGAGGAGCACGTGCTCGATAGTTTCTATATGACCAGACTCACAAGGGCATAGTCTCTCTGGAGCAGGGGTCTTCTGGTATCTCCCCTCCAGTACTGCCGATGGGAGGGCATGGCATCTTGCAAGAGTGAAGGCTTTGCGATGATTAGGCACCTCCAGGTTTGTTAAATAAGCCATGGGAGCGATAGTATATCTGTTGTCTGCACTAATGTTAAAGACTGGAGAGCAAGCTAAATCAGATTGTCCAGGACCCGTTGTAGAGAGTTCCACTTAAATTAGCCTCCTGCATAAAGCGGTACCTAAATTTCCTACTTGACAGATGCAACTGTCTTTCGGGCTGCTTAGGTCAACAGCGAGCTGGGCTATTAATGGTCGGGGGCTTAACTCGACCCGGGCTCCAATCTCAGTAGTAATTTATTGCAGCTAGCTACTAACCAGCTGTGCCGCAGCCCGGCTTAGATGGCAACGATGACGATGATGTTGAGCAGGGATTGGGGGTCATTGAGATAGAATTCACTTGTAGCTGAACAAAACCTCACAGGGTCCCAAACGTTAGGCGAAAAGCGGCACAAATATTAAAGCCATTTAAGGACTTTATCACATTGTTTCTGAGACGCTTCTGAGAGCGGGTCCTATCACATGACATTTGTCCCATTCTGTCAGTAATCCGTCGGATCGTGCTTGCAAAATGTTGCCGAAATGGAACAATTGCGTACGGGATTCTAACCGTGTTATTTCTCAAAATTTAATTGTAATCATCGGGTGACAAACATAGCTCCACCTGTATCTGATTGATAAAGCTCAAAGTACAAACATACTACCAGTTAAAGGTACAGACCTATTGGCTAAACATGAACTATATAATTTTGCAAACATTATAATACTTTCAACAATCCCCATGTGATATGTGTTTTGTATGTAACTAACAAACTAACCAAGAGCCGTCTTTCTTGCTCAGGTCTCCGTGTGCGAGCTGAACGGCATCGTCCAGAACATCATGACCTGGGTAGTGTCGGCGGTCACCAGCATCCTCTACCCGGCCCTCACCAAGTTCGAGGAGCGCGTCCGCGCCCGCGTCTACACCATTTCGGAGGAGTCCCTGCTCTCCTCGGAGAACTCCTCCACTTGCAGCACGTGCAACGAGGACCGCTTCGAGGCCCGCGGCGGACTGCCCTCGCTCTGTGCCGCCGCTGCCACCGCCGCCGCCAAGACCCCCGCCGCCCTCCTGGCCTCCAAGTCCTCCTTCGCCTCCTTCTCGCTGGGCAGCGACCTCTTCCGGGGATGCTTCCGGCGGGGCAAGACGGCCATCTTCTTCTCCCCGGCCAAACACGGGTCCATCCTCTCCACCACGACTAGTATGAGGAGCTCCAAGTCCGACAGCCACATCTCCGACATGCTGAAGGCCTTCCCAGATAAGGCGTCGGGCTCTCACGGCAAACGTGGCAAGGGCGCGAAACCGAGGGAGCACGGCCCGAAAAGGGACGCCAAGACTGGGCCCGACACCAGAACCGCCACAACGTACAAGGAAGGGCCGCCTCTCGCCGGGGGAGGGCACCAGCCACCCCACGACCCCAAAGAGCCGCTGAACCTGAAGGACCTCAAGAGCCTTTTTGCAGAGCTGAAGCCCCCGCTGTCCAAGATCACCGCCATCATCCTCAACGACGTCTTCAAAAAGATCCTGGGGGATCTGGGATGCACGGCCACCGCCGGATCACTCTCGATGGAGGTCCTGCTGGAGTCCATTTCAGAGAGCATCTTGGGCAGCCACCCTGGCGGATCTCCGCCTGCCGGCGCCATCTCCCGCATCGCCTGCTTCGTGGCCGGCGACTTGGTGGAGAACGTGCTCAACAAGCTGCAGGCTTTGACCCTGGTGAAGTACGTGGAGACCGTCTCCAGAGAGGAGTTCTCCGTGGAGTGCAAGGCCCTGTGCGTGGCGGCGGCCAGCGGGAGACACGGGGCGCGGGACCCGGCGTCCTGGAGGCCTCGGTTGCCCCTCTCCTTGGAGTCGATGCACGCCACGGCGGAGGAGATCCTCCACTTCATCCTGGACAAACTCAAAGTCTTTGCCATCTCCAGCCAGACCAAGGTGTCCCAGTTTAAACTCTTCGCCAGGATCAAGGCCTTCGGGATCCCTCTGGAGCAGTTCTACGTGGCCCTCCCGCCGCACACCGTGGAGTCCGAGGCCGCCAACGCCATTGTGAAGGACACCATCCGGAAGATCGTGTCCAAGACGGTGGCCTCGTCAGAAACGCACGTCCTCCAATACGTGGAAGAGATGATCGGCAGCATCCTGGAATACATCCAGCGGCAGCTCAGCCCCGAAGGGAAGCTCCCGGCCCGAGAGAGCTCCATCCTCCTCCAGCTCATCAACGACGTCTTCAACAGCCTCAGCACGGAGAAACTCCAGGGGATTTACGGGGCGGCAAAACCCCAAATCGGGGCTCCGGAGTACGACCCCCCGTCCGCGCCGGAGAGTCACGGGAAGATGGCGAGCATCACGACCCTCTTTACTTCGGAGGAAGACATGGTGAAGCCGTTTGCTCCTGTGAACGTCCCCGGGATGGTCATTTATTCCGAAGTCGAGGAGAAAGAGAAGACGGGAGCCGACGGGACGAAAGTGACCGTCAACAAGGAACGCAAAGTCTTGGTGACCGAGGTCCCCAAAGGAGAAGAAGAACTCCCAGGCAAAGACAAGAAGGATGAAGCAAAGCGTTTGGACAAACTTGACAACCGTTTGGACAATTTCGTGCAGGACGCCATCTTTTCTTCGGTGGAGATTCACCACGAGTCCGGGACCAGAGAGTGCGCCTTGGTGAAGGCCTTGAACATGCTGGAGGAGGACTTCAACGAGGAGGTGCACTCTCCCCTCGTCCCGCTGCTGTGCAACCTCCTCAACGAACTCTTCCGGCTCGTTTGGGCCGAACAGCCCGCCTTGCCCCCGAAGGCGCCTCCGCCGTCCCTTGACCACATGAGCTTCGGTCGGCAGCACCATGAAGGGCAACTGGACTCCAAGGAGGTTTTGGGTCTGAAGCCTCCCGTTTCGGAAGCCGACATCAAGACGTTGGCTAGCGACCTGGTGAAGACGACCTTCCAGACGATCTCTCGGGCCACGCAGACCAATGCGAGTAGGCAGCCCAGTGTCGTGTCCACCACGGAGTCCGGCAAAACGCCCCACTCCGTCCACTTCAGGAACCCAGAGGCGAGCTACGAGTTTGGAAAAGGTATCGGCAAAGAGAAAGGCCTCCCCACCCAACTGGAGTTGGGCAGCGACCTGGTGCAAGCCTTCGTCGCAAAACTGGAGAACTTCGTCACCTCCAAAGTGGAGTCCCAGCTGTGCCTGGACGTCCAAAACCTGAAGGCGTCGATGAGCGCCGACGTCTCCACCATCCCGCAAGAGCTGCGGCAGATCCTGGTGAACTCCCAAGGATGCCTGCCCACCTGCTTAGAGGACATCCTCAATGCCTGCGGAGCCGCCTCCTTCGCCGAGAAGGTCAAGGACGGACACGGACTGCCCTTGTCCTACTCGCAGTTGAAGCCCTACGCGCAAGAAGTGGCCCGTGTCCTGCTGAAGAACCTCAAGCACGGGCTGGACACGGAGGTGGAGAAGATCCCCACCCCGCCGGTCATCTTCTCCGAGAGCATCGCCGCCAGCCAGGTCGTCAGCATGGTCTTCACGATCGTCGCTCCCCGCGAGTACGAGTGCGAAGAAGGGCTCCGGCGGGACGTGCTATGCAAAGAGGCCGTGCTGGAGAAGCTCCTCCGGAAGAACGCGGCCTACAAGAAGGAGCTTCAGCTCCAGATCCAGAACACCGTCGAGACCTTCTTGAACGAGATCTATCAGACGATCATGTTGGATATGGGGAGTCCCCCCTCGGAAGGGCCAGAAGGGTCCCAGGTCTCCAAGGAGGCGGACAACGGCGCCCCGTTTCCTCTTCCCAAACACACGGTGGTGAAGTCTGACGTTTCGGTGGTTTCTAACGACTTGGTGGACATTGTGCTCAAAGACCTGAGTTCGGGCCTGGCGGCGGCTCTGCACAAGAAGGGCCCGCTTTCCGCCCGGCTCCAATCCCTCCTCTACGAACTCGTTCAGAAGACCGTCGAGCCTTTTGCCCACTTGACTGGCCGAGGCGCCAAGGCCGGACACAGGGGACACTGCTCGGACATGCAGAAGCAGCAAATCCTGGGCCTGTTGAGAGGCGACGACGGCACCACAGAGATGCCTCAGCTGAGGGACATCACCCCGCAAGGCATTGCCCAATTCTTGGTGGACAACATCGTCCTGAGGCTGGAGAGATTTGCTCAGGAGAAGCTGGACACAGAACCGGTGCAAGAGAGGCCTGGTAGTTACCGCCAGCGAGCCAAACTGGCCATCCAGGACTCCCAGTCCAACCTGAAGCTCTGCGCCGAAAAGCTGACCTGCAGCATCCTGAAGGTCATCCAGAAGGACCTGGAACGGGAGATGCTCTCCTGCCAGAACATCGTCCCCTACGAGGAAAACGCCTCCGCCAACGACATGGTCAACGACCTCCTCAAGATCCTGTCCGTCCAGATCGCCTTGACGGAGAACGAGGTCCACAAGAGCGTCCTGAAGAAGATTTTTAGGAGGCAGCGACCTGGACAGAGAGGGAGGTGCCAGCTGCTGGCCAGGGTGGAGGACGTCCTCAACCAGGTGACCCAGAAGGTCATAGGGGACCTGGGCCACCTGTCGTCCTTCCACGACTCTTCGTTCGTCAGTTCGGACACCAGGTCCTCTCATTATCCCGGTATGATGGAGGCAGCCCACATGGCAGGTGACATCGTGGAAGGCGTCATGGGCAAGATGTACACGGTCGTGATGGACACCCTCTTCACCTCCGAGTCCAGCTCCAGTAGCGACAAGGGCCCGGTCTCCACCCATCTCCAGAAGGCCACCCTGGCCGTGGCGCAGCTCCACCCGCCTCCGCAGTCCTTGGGCGAAGAGCTGGTCCAGGGCGTCCTGAACAAAATCGCCAGCTTTGCCGCGTCCAGCCTGGAAGAGGTCCTCCCTTTTCCGGCGCAACCAAGACGGCGGACGCAGTACGACTTCCAAAGCGGCGACGGCGCCGTCGTGTGCCGGCCGCGAGCCTTCGCCGACGACTCCGAGAGCTCGCTCATGAGGGTGAACTTGTGCAAGTCCGACCTGACCGCCTATGCCAAAGACGTGGTCCGCAAGGTGTTGGGAAGCATCCTCGAGGACTTCAAGACGGAGGAGTACCACCGGACCATCCTGCGCGTCAACACGCTCTCCTCGGAACAGATCTCGATCGCGAGCGATTTTGTCCACTCGGTGGCCCAAGACCTCCACGTCTCCAGACACACCCAGTTCGAGTCTTACGTGAAGGGGAAGCCCAAATCCCTCTTCTACGAGGACTTCTTCTCCTTCCTCAAGCAAGTCCTTCCAAAGGAAGGCATTCTGAGGGAGATCTTTGAGTGCCGGCCGCTGACCGACGCCAACATCAACGAGACCCTGAAGATGCTGCAGGTGGCGGAGAACATCGTCAGCGAGGTCTTCATGAGGATCCGGGACCTGGAGTCTGCCGTCTGCATCCTGCAAAGGACGTCGGGCGAGCTCAGTGAGAAGTTGTTCTGCTACGGGTTCAAGCGGGCCGAGGGCCCCGCCAGCGGCGGACTCTTCCGCAGCGACTCCCAAGCAGAGATCGGATCCGTGGCGAGGGACATCGTGGCCAGCGTGTTCGAAAACGTGCAGAAATGCCTCATCTGCAGCGTCCCCGCTCACCCGGAGTGTTTCCCGCCGAAGAAGGACCCGGCTGGGCTCAGAGGCCACAACCGGTTCCTGAAACACCGCTTCACCCAGCCGGACTTTCCCTTCTACAACGTCTCGCTGAAAGGCGCCGTGGACAATATCGACAAGATCGCCAAGGAGGCCGTCGAGTGCGTCGTGCTCATGCTGGAGACGTTCGCCATCCGGCACTTCAGGCGGGACTTCAAGTGCAACTTCTTGGAAATCGTGAATTTCCCCCTCGACAGCCTCTCCTTCGCGCAACTGACGCGCTCCCTGGACTCGGTGTCGGTGGGGAACGTGGCAGAGACCACCGTGGAGGCCTTCTGGAACAAGATTCAAGGTCCCGCAGGGAGAGGGGCGCTGCCCACTCTGGGGTCCGACCCCAACTTCATGGACTTCTCCAAACTCGGGGGTGCCGTCACCAGGGAGTGCATCGAGACGTCCATCCGGCAAGTGCAGGCGCTCCACGCGGAGCTGAACATCTACGCCAACAACGCCGTCAGCGGCATCCTGGAGATCATCAAGCACACCTTGGACCAGGAGCTGAGCAAGAAGGAGGCCTCGCTCTTCAGCAGCTCCTCCGACAGCATCGTCCTGAGCGAGACTCTCAGCGTCATGCTGGACCGGTGCAACGAGAGCCTGACCGAGATCACCTCCGAGCTGATGGTGGAGAACCTCCAGCTGGAGATGTCCGGACGACGGTTCGCCAAGGAGAAGAGCCTCATGCGGGACCTGCCGTCCCCTCCCCGGCTCAAGACGAAGACCACGAGATACAGCAGGGTCGAGGCGCGGGACAGCTTCCCCCCCATCAACGTCCCTGGGATGGTGATCTACTCGGAGGAGGAGGCCGAAGTGCTGAACGAGTCCCCCCCCAAGTTCCCTCCTGTGTACAAGGACTCTGAGTGGGACGCCCCAGAGAGGGGTCGAGGGGCGTCCCTCGGGGGGTCGCGCCCCCGGTCAAGGCCTCCGGCCAGGCGCAACATGTTCAGAGTCGAGTTCCAGGAGGACGACTGGCTTCCCCGGGAGAGGGACCTCCCCGAGGGAAGCATCCTGGAGAAGCTCTTCAAGAAAGCGGCCGAGCCCGAACCGGGCTGCAAGGCCGGCAAGACGGCGGCGGAGAGCAAAGCCGGTGCCTATTCCCACGCCGACCCCTTCGGGAGGGGGCTCCCGCTACACATCCCGGAGAACGTCTGCTACTCGGCCGTCTGCCCACTGAAGCTCGGACAGACCGCCGAAACCATCGTCAACACCCTCCTCTGCGAGTTCGGGCTGGGCAACGAGGGCGGCGGCTGTGAGGGCGGCGGCGGCTGTTGCAGGAAGCCCTGCCCTGCGCCCCATTTGGGCTGCGGCGAGATTGGGGACCTGCAGAGGAAGTGGCCGAGCCTGCTCGACCGCTGGGAGCAGAAGAACGGCAACTCCGGGGGGCACACGGTGCTGGAGGGCAGCCTCCTCGTCCGCCAAGGGAGCAGCCTCCTGTCCAAGTGGGAGAGCAAGCACTGCCTCTTCCGTTCCAAGAGCCCCACGGAGATGGAGCTGCTGGCCTGTTCCCACGTGCCGGACCCCGACGAAGTCCAGATGCTGGCCACCCACATCGTCCTCAGCGTCATCAAGGAACTCATCATCTTCCAGCCCAAAGGTGAGACCCTGGGTCTTGACGATCGGGAATCCGCAAGCAGGGGAGAGGGACGTCCTTCTTCCAGCCCCTATTCTATCTACAGGGGATCGATAGCCAATAACAAACCCAAGCCCCAGCCCAAAAAGTATCATAACTCTTCAGTTGCAAGGCGGCATCAATTTCAAGGCACACCCGAATTCCAGTACTGCCACCATCAACAAAAAATACCTAATTGTGATATATATGGAGAGAAAGGGTGTCTATAGATATATTCGGATGTGTAACTCGGGAGCAGCCTGTATCGTAATTCGGATATGTGTGTAACTCGGGGGCAGTCTGAATGGTAATTCGGATATCTGTGTAACTCGGGAGCGGCATGTATCGTAATTTGGATATGTGTGTAACTCAGGAGTGGCCTGAAGGGTAATTCGGACATGTGTGTAACTCGGGGGTGGCCTGAATGGTAATTTGGATATGTGTGTAACTCAGGGGCGGCCTGTATCAGATATGTGTGTAACACGAGGATGGCTTGAATGGTAATTCGGATATGTGTGTAACTCGGGGGCGGCCTGAAGGGTAATTCGGATGTGTGTGTAACTCTGTTTGCAGACGTCTCCAGGGAGAAGGCCCCGGCGTGGAAGCACGAGCTGCAGAAGTCGGAGTCCAAGTGGCTGCAGGAGCGGATCTGGCGCAGCACCTTCCTGCCCTCGGCCCAGCGGCAGTCCTCATGCCTGGAGGTCTTCTGGGAGCCGCTGACCCTGGCGGTGGTCACCAACGTGCTCCTGACCATCTCCCACCCCAACGCCCGGGGCAGCCCCCGGGGCAAGCGGAAGGGCTTCTTCGGCAGCCCCGTCTCCATGTTCTGCTCCGTGGAGAGCCCAGCGGGCTCCCCCAAGAGCGGCCCCGTCGACATCGAAGAGCTGGCCTTCCACCTCTCGGAGGCCATCGTGGGGCTGCTCTGCGAGCGGCACGTCCTGCACGCGGGGGTCAAGAAGAAGGGCTACCGGGGCAAGCGGAGCCGCTACATCTACGTGCCCCCGCTCTGCCTGGCCGACTTCGACTGCGTGTATCACCGGCTGGTCAGGGAGGTCGGCACCCTCCTCTCGCTGGAGATCGAGATGAGAGGCAAGTTCGGGGGCCGAGCGAAGCCGAGAGACCCCTTCCCGCAGCCGCGGGGCTTCGATTCTCCCTACGGGGCGTCCCGGGGAGACTGCCGAGGCCCCGAAGACCTCAAAGGGCCCGCCTGCTTGTACGACGTCCGGCGGGCGGACTGCAAGAGCCCACGGCTGAGCTGCGTGGCCGCCAACCTGGACCGCTTCATCCGCGGCCTGCAGAGCAGCGAGGCCAAGCACCTGGTCAACAAGGTCCTGCAGATCATCCTGGACTCCCTGTGGGAGGAGAAGTCGCCGACCCCGCCGACCCGGGAGGGAGCCCTGACCCCGAAGAAGTCCCTGTGCCCACACGCCTCCCGGCTCAGCGGACGCATGGTCGACAGCCCCCTCGGCCTCTCGCCCAAGTCGGTCGTCCTCCTGGACATCGTGAGCGAGAAGCTGATCCGGGCGCTCCTGGACAAGTGCCTCACGACCGAGCACTTCACCGGCGCCTTCGCCTTCGACGAGTTCCCCGAAGACGAGCAGCTCTGCCACCTCCGGAAGTGCGTCAGCGACGAGGAGATCCTCCGGTATCACCGCAGAGAGGCGCGATCCCGTAAGGTCGACGCGGACTCGTCCGTCTTCACCTACGACGTCAAGTACTCGGAGGAGCCGGGCGTGGAGGCCCAGACGAGCGTCACCTCCTACGATTCGGCCCTCGACCTCTTGGCCCACACTCTGGTCAAGCCGGTGATGACGGAGCTCTCCCTCAACCTCGAGCCCCGCGGCTCCCTGGGCCACGCCCGGCATAGGAAGCCCCGCCAGAGGCACACCCACTACGGGAGGGTCGACGGGTACTTCTCGTTGCCCCGGCCGGGGAAGAAGCCGGAGCCGAGGACCCACTGGCACGGGAGGCGGCCGGGCCGGCGGAACGTCCGAGAGCACCGCGGCGAGACGATCGTGGAGGCGGACCTGCAGCGCCGGACCTTCACTTCCAAGCCACCCGGCCGGGCGAAACCACGGACAACGGCGAAGAAGGTCTACCGGAGGGAGATCGCGGCCATGAGCGACCGCGGCGACCACCGCTCGCACTCCCCGGCCGTCTCCGCCGTCTACTCCTCCCTGTTCCTCGAGGAGGTCATTTCCCAGTTCCTGATCAAGGTGTTTTCCTCGCTGGAGACCCGCTATGACAAAGAGACCTGCATCGGCCTCAAGGAGATGAACGCCCTGTTTGTGAACGCCTTGGTGGACGAGCTCCGGAGGGGCAGCGTCCGGGTCCTGCGGGGCTCCGAGGAGAAGACCTACTTCCCGCAGCTGGACCGCCAGGCCGTCGACAAGCTCTCGGACTCCATTCTGGGCGAGTTCGGCTTCCAGTTGGCGGCCAACAAAGGCTTCGGAAGGAGCGTGGAAGCCATGGCCGAGCGGGCGGCGGAGATCATCCTGACCGAAGTCCTGGATTACCAGCTGCCCCCGACAATGTGCCGGAGACTGCCCATGAACTCCTGCAAGAGCCTGAAACCGGAGCGTATCCTGCAGCGGATCGAGCTCTGCATCTGCTTCCCGAAAGCCCACAAGCGGAGGCCTCCTCCTCCTGCTCATCCTCCTCCTCCTCCTCCTGCTCCGCCCCCTCCGTGTCCTCCTCTGCCGCCCCCGCCGTACGTCACCATATTGTCCCAGAAGTACCTGGAGAGCGTCATCAACCGCCTCCTGACCCAGCTCTTCCCGGCCCTCGAGGGGCCTCCCCGCCAGGAGCGAGACCGGGGCCAGTTGTACAGAGAAGACTTCGAGGAGATCTGCTCCTACATGATCAAGGAAGTGATGCGGTCCATCTCGAAGCACAAGATCTGGGTGTCCAAGCAGGACGACAAGTGCCGCCTGCACTCCAAGAAGGAGGTCCAGAACATGGTCGACTCCGTGTACAAGAACATGCTGGAGAAGTCCGGCTCGCAGCAATCGATCCAGAAAGAGGTGAAGTCCCGCGACAGCGCCCTCATCGACACCATGGCCAGCTTCATCATCCAGGAGATCACCAAGCAGCATCTCCAGACGTTCCTCTCCCAAGAGGAGCTCCCTTCACAGAGCCCGGACCCAGAGGCCTTGTCTGAGAGCATCGTCAAGAAGGTGCTGGACACCATCAAGAAGCCCTTGGTGGCCCAGGCTGAGGTCTTCTCAGCAAAGGTCCTAGAAGAGATCATGTCCAGAGTCCTGTCCAAAGTCTTCCAGAAGAAGGAAGCCACCAAAGGGCAACGGAAAATGGACCTTGCCAATGTTGCAAAGCGGTTGGCCAACCAACTCAACCTGAGGTTTGGCCAGGCCGCGACCGCTCTGACCGAGGGGCCCCGAGGGGAGGATCAGGGCCTGGGGGCTCCCTTGACCAACGCCATGGACTACGTGGTTGACTCCGTCTGCGACACGATATCGAAGGAAAAAGTGGAGGTCCCGGGAGGAGATCTCGTCTACGCGGGAGAAGGGGCTCTCATGGAGAACATCAAGAGGCTGGTGGAAAAATGCGTTGCCGACTACTTCCTCCACCCATTGTTTTCTGGAGAGGTGTTCAACGTCTCGATCCCACCTCTGCCGCGGTACGAGGAGATCGCCGGAATGTCTGATGAGACGGAGGGGTCTTCTCCATTCAGCACCTTCCTCTCCTCTGGGTTCCTGAAGGACCTGATTACCGGGCTGCTGTCCAAAATCTTCTCTTCCTCGTCTCCTCGGGAGAAACACCTCCCCTCAGCGTCGGACCTCAACAAACTGGCCACCCAGTTGCTCGACGACATCCGGAGGAAGCTCCTGAAGCACGAAATCCGGGTGACCGGAGACGCCCTCCCCGGTCAGGACCAATATACCGAGGAAGACGTCCAGAACATGACCGATTCCCTGTGCAGCCAGATCATCCGTAAGTCGGGGTCCCTCGAAGCCGTCCAGAGGGAGGTCCGGAACAAGAGCAACGCCCTGATCGACTGGATCGCGGGCTTCCTGGTGGGGAACGTCCTCCAGCAACACGTCCAGCCTTTCGTGGCCAAAGACGAGGATTCCTCGTGGGACGCGGCTGCCGCGGGGGACTCGACGGGCCGGCTGGAGGTTTACCGGACGAGGATCCAACCCCGGGACCTGAGACCGGCCACCCAGGAGAAGGTGGAAGAGATGCCTTCTCCGTCATCTTTCCTGGGAGGCGTCCTCTCCGAACTGATCTCCAAGCTCTCCTCAACGCTGTCGGACCTCCCGCTCGGCGCCTCCGGGGACACGGCTGTACAACTGGCCAAGACGCTCACTAAAGAGCTGGCCAAAGGCCGGTTCAATCTCCAGGACGGTCCTGAACATTCACTGGGACCTGCTCCTCCTCCTCCTCCTCCTTTGGAAGACGATTGGCGTCCACCAAGGAAGGATCTGCAGCCATGCTGGTCACCCGAGGAGCACTCCGATGTCGAACGGGACACGCTCGAGCAAAAGGCCACCGCCATCTTTGGAGAAGCGGTGAACCACCTCATCCAGACCACGCGGTCCTCGAAGGTGCCGGACAACAGGTGCCTCATCCAGGAGAAAATGATGGAGGAGGTGGACGGTCCTGAGGTGAAGCCTCCTGCCGCCTACACCACCGTCATCTCCTACCCGGTCTTGGAAGGGATCATCGAGGGGCTGTTCTGCCGGGTCTTCCCCGAGGAGGGACTTCGCGGTTCTGACCAAGTCGCCCAGGCCAAGAGGACCATCATGGAGACGGTCCTGAAGCAGGCCATCTGGGCCAGCACCTACGGCTGCCCCAAGCGGGTGGGCCTTTCGGACGAAGCGGTGGCGGAGATGGTGGAGTCCGTCTACTGCGACGTTCTCCACGAAGTCCTCCTCCGCCAGCCCTTCCCGGAGGACAAGGAGAGCCTCAGCAACCTCTACGTCACCCAGATCGCGTGCTTCATCCTCAACGAGATCTTCAAGTACCACCTCCAGTCTCTCGGGGACGCTTCCGAGGGGGAATCCTGCCTGACCGTCTTCCCTTGCCGGCTCTTGGAAGACATGCTGAGCCAGCTCCTGGACAAGATCTTCCCCACCCCGGAGAGCATCGCCAATTACGTTGGGAAACAGGCGGACTTCTCCGAGTCGGACTTTGTCGAGATGGCCACCAACCTGAAGAGCGACGTCGTGACGGAGATCTTGGCCCACGAGATCAAGCTGGAGAACCGCTCTGAGCGTAGCCCCGAGATGGACCATGAAACCAAGGAGGACATCGCCAACTCGGTGTACAACCAGGTCCTGCAGAGGTACACCACCCAGAAGGAGCTGCAGGACGCGCTCACCGTCCAAGCCAGCCACAGCGTCGAGGAAGTCACCAATTTCCTGGTGAGGGAACTTCTCAACTTCCATCTCCAACCGTTTCTCAGCGGCGGCGATTCATCCAGCGACGAATGCACCAACTGGCAGAAGGAGAGGCAGCTCTTTTCGCGGCGCATCTACTCAGCCGCCTTCCTGGAGGACATCGTGGTGGCCTTCTTCTGCAAAATCCTGTCCTCGCCCAACATCTTGACCTACACCAAAGAGGCCGGCTTACCGGAGGACGAGATGAGAAGCCTGGTGATCGAACTGGTCAACGCTTTGGTGGCCGAATTTAAGACACTGCAGGTCAAGGTCTTCCAGAGCATGGAGGAGGACTCCTGCTTCCCGCAGATCGCTCCCGAAACCGTGGTCCTGGTCTGTGACTCCATTTACGAGAAGTTGCTGGAACTTCTGGGGTCCGAATGTGAGATTTTCAAAGCCTTCCAGACCAACATCCAAACGTTAGCGGAAAAACTTGCCCCACTGATGGTGAGGGAGATCTCGGGATACCAGCTGCTGCCGTTGTTTACCGGGGACACGTCTCCGTACCTCTTCTCGTTCCTGGAGGCCGAGACCATCCTGGATCGAGTGGAGACCATCCTTCCAGAAGCCGCGTCTCCCCGCTCGGTCTTTGGAGACATGTTCGTGAAGATCTTGCGCCGGATCTTCCCGTTGTCGCCACCCGCGGGTGCGGAGGCGGCCACGAAGGAGAGAAAGGGGTCAGAAGCCAAAGGGAGCATGCAGAGCCTGATGGAGAACATCTACAAGACCGTCTGCAAGAGAGTGGCGTCTCCAGAGAGGAAGCACGAGGAGTTAGCGGGGTTCCCGAGACAAACCAGGCCGGACCGGTCCTGCTCTCCCCCCGCCCAGCCCAATCCTTCCTCCACCATTGTTGCCCAGTCCGGTAACTGGACCATCCACCACGTCAAACTGGGGGAAGGAGAGTCCCGGATGACGCAGGCCGAGGATGGAGGAGACGTCTACTCGCCTTCCTTCTTGAAGGACATCTTCAGCGGACTGGTCAGCAAGCTTCTTTCGTCCACCGCCCCGGAAACAAGAGAGACAGAAGCGGAGTCTCCGCTCAAGAACTTAATGGAGTCCATCCTGAGGGAGTTTGCAAAGTCGAAGGTGAAGGTCCTACAGGTCCCGGAAGCGGCGCAGCCCCCTCCGTCCGTCGGGAAGACGGAAGTGGCCAAAATAATCCACTCCTCCTTGTGCAACATCCTGCGGGATCAGGGCTCCGGCGGGGCGCTGTTGGAGAGAGACCAGCAGAGCCAGCACGCCTTGGCCGAGCGCTTGGCCGAGGCCATCAAGAAGGAGATCTTGGGCTACCACGTCCAGGTGGAGCCAGACACGGCTTCCGAGGAGCCGGCCTCGAAGCCGTTTGAGTTTGGAGAGATGGCGAAGAAGGTGTGGATGGAGGTGAAGAAGATCAGCACGCCCTCGCCGAGCAAGTCTCAGCCATCGTTGCTCCTGGTGTCCCAAAGGTTCATCCACGACGTCCTCGGGTTCCTCTTGACCAAGATCCTCCCTCCGCCCACGGAGGACACGGGCGGCCCGGACACCCAAGAGCAGTGTGACGAATTTGACTTCATCCACATGAAGCTCCTGAGCAAAGTGATGGACGACCTGGCCAAGGACAAGAGCACGGAGGTCCAGTACCTCGACCCGGTGCAGACCAACCGCGTGGTGAGCCAAACCGTGGCCAACTCCGTCTACAACAACCTCCTGCCCGAATTCGGGACCACCTCCACGGTCCAGAAGTGCGTCAGAGCCGGGTGCAGCATCCTCCTGGAGAGGATAGCCGACTTTGTGATCAAGGAGATCTCCGGGAGCAAGATGCAGACGTACTTTTCGGAGGAGAGAAGCCGCCAGCAGGAGGCCATGGAGGCCAAGAGGGAGATGGAGCAATGCTACGGAGTCAGCCCGGAGCACCAGTACGGAGACGGCTCGGAGCCCAAGGAGGGCGAGACCCAGCTCCGTTCTCACCTCAAAGGGTTGTCCATCATCATCTTGGAGGAGGTGGCGGCCAAGTTCCTCTCCAAAATGGTCCTCTCCCTCTCCTCGGAGGAGATGGACGAGAGGATCCTCGAGTCAGTGAAGGACGTGGCCAGGAAAATTGTGGGCTCCTTGCAGAAGCGCATCGAGAAGAACAAGCTCCAAGTCTGGCAGAACGAGGAGGAGGAGGACTTGGGCTCGGAGCAGAGCCAAGCGGTCGGGGAGGTGGTGGACTCGGTCTACATGGACGTCATGAAGCAGTCCGGCTCGGAGGCCTCTCTGTACAAAGACCTGACCAACAAGAACGAGGACCTGGTCAACCGCGTGGCTTGCTTCATGGTCAGCGAGATCTCCCGGCGGGACTTCCCCGCGGGCACTGTGTCGGAGGACGAGCTTCCCCGCTCCAGCACCGATATCAAGCTCCAGTCGGACAAGATCATCCAGAAATTCCTGGACGACATCGAGATGGAGAAAGGCAAGAAGGAGACCGCCGGGGTGCCCGGCCCGGTGGTGCCGGTGGCCTTCTTGGAGGAGATCCTCAGCCGCTTCCTGACCACCATCTTCCTCGAACAGTGCGACCTGGGCATCCACGAGAAGAAGAGACTGTCCATAACGGAGGTGAATGAAATAGCCTGCCTGCTGAAGACCTCCGTGGAGAAGATGATCTCAAAGAACAACATCGGGCTGTTGGCTTCCTCCGAGGACGAGCCCACCCTTGACCCGCAGTACGAGGAGGTGGTCAATAAGGTGGTCCACTCCGTCATCAGCAACGTCATGGAGAAGTCCGGCTCCCAGCAAGAGCTCTACAAGGACATGACCACCAGCCAGGTCATCTTCCCCGAGCAGGTGGCCAGCATCATCATCAACGAGATCTCGAGCTGCAACATCCGCAACCCGCCCAACGACAACGCCGCCAACGAGACCTGCAGCGCCTTGGCGCTGGACCGCATCGTCAGCAAGGTCATCGCCCAGGTCAGCTCCCACATGGAGTCCCAGGAGGACGATGACTCGCTGGCCGCCCTGACAGGGATGCCCAAGATGAAGGCCCCCGAGGGCGCGGGGCCCGAGGTGGCCGGCCCGGAGGCCCTGCTCCAGGGCGAGGAGATGCCCGTCAAGATCGTCCCCTGCATTGGCCACAAGCCCATCCGGATCGACCCGGGCATCATCTCGGACCACCTGGCCGTGCTGTCCATCAAGACGGAGCCCCTGGAGAAGCTGAAGAAGACCTGCCTCTCCAGGATCGGCATCAGCCTGACCGAGCTCCGGCGGGCCTCAGCGTCCGGCAAGAGCATCACGCAGCATGACCTGGGCATCCCAGAGGTCTCCGAGGACCAGAGGAAGAAGGAGAGGAGGTCCTCCCTGGACATAGCCGGCCGCCTCGGGGTCAGGCCCAAGGAGGTAGGTGGCCCGAGGTCTGTCTCAGGCCGGCTCAGACCTGTTCCCTCCTTAGAGTCCAAGGGTGGGGGAGATGTCCAAAAGGTCGAGGAGCCCCGTTCCTCGATTTTAAACTGAGTGTGGGCTTGGCTCCTGTGGTCAAAGTCTAACTGTTGAGTGATTCTTGTGTTGAAAGAGAGCCAGGTACTTAAGTTGATTGACAGCAGGCATTGTCCCCTGTTAATTGAGTTCCTCAATACTTTATTTCCCATACCACCAGACTTCGCCACAGCAACGTGTGGCCGGGCACAGCGAGTATATATATAAATGTAATGTGCATAATTCCCATGGAGGAAACAACAAAACCACTGGACCAAATCACACCAAATTTGGCCACAAAAGACATTAGTCATCCAATCAATCTGCATGCGGCAGCGTGTCAGCAAAAAATGGCTAGGCGTGTCAGTGCTGACACGCGTGTCATAGGTTGCCCATCACTGATATATTCTGATAGGCCATCAGTAGGGGACGCATTCTTCTATAGCCTCTTTGCACGGCAACCACCAGCTCAACACTCAGAGATAAGAAGCACATTCCTCAGATATCTCAATATCTATCATACATATTTACGAAGCACAGCAAAAGCCATCGCTCTGAGCTGGCATTCTTCTATAGCCTCTTCGCACGGCAACCACCAGCTCAACACTCAGAGATAAGAAGCACATTCCTCAGATATCTCAATATCTATCATACATATTTACGAAGCACAGCAAAAGCCATCGCTCTGAGCTGGCATTCTTCTATAGCCTCTTCGCACGGCAACCATCAGCTCAACACTCAGAGATAAGAAGCACATTCCTCAGATATTTCAATATCTATCATACATATTTACGAAGCACAGCAAAAGCCATCGCTCTGAGCTGGCATTCTTCTATAGCCTCTTCGCACGGCAACCACCAGCTCAACACTCAGAGATAAGAAGCACATTCCTCAGATATCTCAATATCTATCATACATATTTACGAAGCACAGCAAAAGCCATCGCTCTGAGCTGGCATTCTTCTATAGCCTCTTCGCACGGCAACCATCAGCTCAACACTCAGAGATAAGAAGCACATTCCTCAGATATTTCAATATCTATCATACATATTTACAAAGCACAGCAAAAGCCATCGCTCTGAGCTGGCATTCTTCTATAGCCTCTTCGCACGGCAACCACCAGCTCAACACTCAGAGATAAGAAGCACATTCCTCAGATATTTCAATATCTATCATACATATTTACAAAGCACAGCAAAAGCCATCGCTCTGAGCTGCCATTCTTCTATAGCCTCTTCGCACGGCAATCACCAGCTCAACACTCAGAGATAAGAAGCACATTCCTCAGTCCGAATCCGACTTCCAAGGGCCGGAAATCATGCCTGATAGGTCAACAGCAGGCTGTCAGTCAAAACTACTGAAACACACACTCTTGCCTAACAGCAGAAAACACTTGATTTACATTTCATACACATACAACCATAATCCAACAGTCATGACCCCGCTGCTTTCAACATGCCAATATGCTCATCCAACAGTATTTGTATATGCCGTTTCTATCTAACATCTGACCTGGTGGGCTTTGTGGTGGGTCCCCCCAGGCGGTCTGCAGGAACTCGTTCCAAAGCCTGATCATGCCGGACATCCGGAAGGTCGAACTCCTGAAGGACGTGGAGAGCAAGCAGGACCTCATTGTGCGCCTCGTGGCGCACGACATCGACGAGGACCAGGCCCACCGCTTCTCGGTGGACGAGAGCGACACCGACGAGGACGAGCAAGTCCTGTCCGAGCACCGGTCCTTCTACTTCGAGGTCCCTCCCCTGTCCTCGCGGGGCGCCAGCACGGACACCGAGGCCTCGGTAAGCCTTCCTGGGAGGTCTGGCCTTGTCCTCGTGCTCAACGGGGACAACGTTTTTCTAAGTAGGTGTAAAGGGGCTAAGAACGAGTGACGTTCTTTCAGGGAGGGGGGAATCTTTTTATCCCACCACTGCCACCAATTTGCGAAGATGCAGCCACCAAAGACTTTTTTCTTTCTTCATCACTTTAGATGTCAGCGTAACTTAGTTTATAATATATGCGACAGAGGCTTAGATGTTGGAGGAACAATAACAAGTTTATTCAGGCACAGAGCTTAGTGGTTACTATTCTCACTAAGAGGCAAATTAACAGTTACAATACTAGAATGAGATGAGTCAAACTCCCTAAAGTGTCACTTCTTTAAATTAAAGTCGTCAGAACTTCATTCTCTGCCATTTTTAAACCACAGTCACCCCTGTGATATATGACCACAGATTCTCTGTTCCTTACCAGGACACAGACTACATTAAATAAGTCACCAAACTTATTTTAAACTGACTCAAAATGAACAATTGAGTCTCCTTGATCCCCTCAACCTAAGATCAAGTCTTCTCTGTGTCTCATCAGAGCACAGACTGAATCCTTTTTTAAATTCTGCACTTCTTCACCAAAACGGCAATTGGCTCCGCCTACTTCTCCATGGCAACCAGCCTCTGAGTGCAGAGAACTGTAATACTTACCCTTTTAAAACACAAACAATTAAACATAACATCTATAAACCAAAAATTCATACTTCATAACACTAAGTCTTTTTTCTTGTGCTTCAGGAGAGCTCTCTTCTTCCATCCTTCCTTCTATTCTTCCATTCCTTCTCTTTCACGCTCTGAGGGGCTCCATTCTTCCTCCCAAAACAGGGCCCTCTGCTCGAGCTCCCCTCGGTGAAGACGTCCATCACCGGCATCCTCCGGAAGAGTTCCTCGGGAGCCGGTCCTGAGGCCGCCAAGGAGGCCCCCGAACCCCCCGAGATGGAGCCCGCCCCGCAGTCCGTGCCCAGCACCCAAGAGGTGAGGCCCTTGTTGAAATGTGGATGATGGATGTGAGGCAGATATATTGAGACACTCACAGTCTTCCCTCTCAATATTCCCCCTCCATCCGACAAACTCAGCATCTGCTTGTCAGCACGAACAGATTGTTTACAATCTCGGCAGTAAGCAATCTTTATTTACAGCTATTTACATAGATAACAGCCGCTGCTGCTGCTCGGACACATATTGCTCGTACAGAGATTAATGGTGACTAGAAAGAGCTCTTGTCAGAAAAGAATAATTCCATCATTCAATTCTTAGTGACATGCTTGCTTTTACATAGACACAAAGCGGAAACTCATTCCTTTCCTCTCTAGCAGTAAATCATTGCTCTATGCAGTTAACTACTTCAGCACTGGAATGCTTACCGGAGCAAATTCCCACATTTACATTGCAACAATCTGGCGCAGTTGGCTAGTAACCAGCTGCAATAAATCACTACTGACCGAGAGGTCATGAGTTCGAAGCCCGGGTCGGGTTAAGCCTCCGACCATTAATAGCCCCGGCTTGCTGTTGACCTTTGCAGCCCCGAAAGACAGTTGCATCTGTCAAGTAGGGAGATGTAGGTACGCTTTATGCGGGAGGCTAATTTAACTAATTTACAACACCATAAAAAATGCCAGCGAAACACGAGGAAAGGAATGAGGAAGTACAGCCACTAGTGGACAGTGAAGCAACAGTCTAAGGCTCTTCCCATGACCTTGTAGCACCTCAACTTCCTTCCACTCAGTGCACTTTGCCCAGCTCATTTTATGTTTTTATTGCTGTGTTTTTCAAGTGTTTTATAATGATTGTGATTTTTAATGCCTTTTAAATTTATGTGTGTGTTTTTGTATTTGATATTATTGTATGTTGGTTTTATATCTGTAAGCCGCCCCGAGTCCCTCTGGGGAGATGGTGGCGGGGTACAAAAATAAAATTATTATTATTATTATTAACAGCTCCCCCTGAGGCCGGAATCGTGAAGCTGGAAAAAAAAAAGTTAAATGCCTCTGTGTCTGTCTATATATGTTGTTTGTCTGTTGGCATTGAATGTTTGCCATATATGTGTTCATTGTAATCCACCCTGAGAGAAAGAAGGGCAGGATTTAAATACTGTAAATAAATAAATAAACATTTCACTACATTTAACCATTACCTTGACAGCCCTGTCAGGGGAAGATGGGTAGCAGAGTGAAATCCAAGAATTCACCATCCTTCTCCAGACTGTCTCCCCGTGTGGAAAAACAGCACTGGACAAACACACTCCAGCAGACGAGGGTTCGGTTGGAAATCCAACGGCAATCAATCTTTATTTACAAGACTATATACAAACAGAGCAAATCAGTCCTTCCTCCATGAGTGCTCTTGCCGAAGCGACTCATGCACACACGCAGACAGCTCTCCACTGCTCTCAAGACACTCCTCTGCATTCCACAGGAACAAGAAAGAAACAAGCCCTTCCGCCGACCCAGTTTGGTCTCTCCTCCCACCATCGAGGAAGACTTGGGAAACATGGGACGGAGTGTTTATCCGGTGCGAAGTCACGACCATAGGTGTGCCTTTGACAGAGACCACGAAGAAGAATCTCCCAGGAGTGGACTCCCCTTCCTTGTGAGGGGAAGATTCTTCTTCGTGGTCTCTGTCAAAGGCACACCTATGGTAGTTAGTGATTTCACACCCAATGAATAATCAAAGGCCTCCAACAAATGCTTGAAATGCGATAAAGAAATGGGGACTTTCTTCCATCAATGGTGGAAGTGCAAAAAAGTTTAAAAAATATTGGAACGAGATACATGATACAACTCAAAAAATATTACAAGTAAAATTTCCACTAAAGCCCGATACGTATCTTTTAGGCCTTACAATTGGGAAAATGAATAAAAATCAGGAGAGAATGCGGTTTCTAATGGGCACTGCTGCAAGGATAGTCCTCGCTAAAGTATGGAAACAAAATAAGATACCATGTGTTGTCGAAGGCTTTCATGGCCAGAATCACAGGGTTGTTGTATGTCTTTCGGGCTGTGTGGCCATGTTCCAGAAGCATTCTCTCCTGACGTTTCGCCCACATCTATGGCAGGCATCCTCAGAGGTTGTTTATCCATTACCTCACAACCTCTGAGGATGCCTGCCATAGATGTGGGCGAAACGTCAGGAGAGAATGCTTCTGGAACATGGCCACACAGCCCGAAAGACATACAACAACCCTAAAATAAGATACCCTCTATAAATGAATGGATCCTGAAATTACTGGATCTGATACAAATGGACAGAAATTTGTAACACAGAAATTAAGAGACGTAAAGACAAGAACACATTGGTCAAGCTTTAAAGACTTTATTAGTAAGAATGGAAACACATTCACAATTGACTTATCTGAAGTGTGAAAGGTTTTTAATTCGCAAAAGGGTCAACTGGACTTTGAAACGAATGAAACTACGAAAATATAGCTTCTCAGGAGGAGAAACGGAAGTTTTTTTTTTCTTTCTTTCTTTCTTTTCTTATTATTGTTCCATCCTTTTCTCTATACCCTACCTATTCCTCCCTATCTTACCCAACCTTCTCCCTCATGGAATTGTTTTCTTTACTTTAGCTGTAAAATAACACTTGAAAAGCAGTAAAAACTAATAAAAATAATAATAATAATCAAATCCGCGAAAGTGAACGGCCAGAGGGTGTGTGGATCTGCTCTCATCAAACCCATCGTCCCCTCTCCTCTTAGGCTCCTTTGCTCCGCACGTTCTCCCTGCAAACCAGCCTGAGCTCCAAACCGTCGGACGAGACCGTCCCAAGGTAAGGACGTCCGGGATGCGTCGTGGGAGGGAAGGGAGCTGGAAAAATTGGGGAGGGGGGAGGCAAAGTGACACTGCTGCATTTTCACCTGGACTGCCTTTCCCGTTTCTTTTCCAGCCAAAAAGAATCGCTGGAGAAAGGTGAGCGTCGGACGGCAATCCTTGCCCCGCTACCCCTGACCCTATACAGATACGAGGGCTATCCAGAAAGTAGGCTACGTTTTGGATTTTAAGAAGGACAAAGTATAGAATAAATCATTTACCATATGCAGCTGAAAGACACGTCCCAAAACTACAATCTCATGTAATCCCCATTTAAATTTAGCCACGTTTCTTATAGATAAATGGGTTTGAAAAGTACTGCTCCAGTAAATTCGCCGCCTCTCTCCTCAGCGTTTTGGCTCCGCTGCAGGAAGGGAGAAGGGGGAAGAGCTGAGGACACAGGCGGGGAATTTACTGGTGCCGTACTTTTCAAACTCATTTATCTATAAGAAACGTGGCTAAATTTAAATGGGAATTACATGAGATTGTAGTTTTGGGATGTGACTTTCAGCTGCATATGGTAAGTGACTTATTCTATACTTTGTCCTTTTTTAAAATCCAAAACGTAGCCTACTTTCTGGATAGCCCTCGTATATTCCTGCCTTGGCTCACTTCTGCTCCTTATCTTTCTTGCAGCGGCCGTAGACATGCACCTCACCCGGGACACTGAGGAGAGCGGCCCTGTCGAGGTGAGTGGCCCAAGGAAGGGAAGGGAGGGGGCCCAAAGGCCGACAGAAGCGGACCTCGAACCACGTGGCCCACCAAGGCCAGCTAACCTTCCTAAGTTTGGTCTAGAGAATCCCCCGTATGTTGGACTGGGACCAGCCCTACAGGTCAAGGTGATTGGAAGTACAGTAGAGTTCCGGTTAACCGACACTCCGTATTATCCGACATCCCAGGCCCCTTGGGAAGCGCTCATGCACGTTGCTAGGTAGCTTGCTATCTACCTAGCAACGCGCACAGGAACCTCCCAAGAGGCAGGGCGGCGAGCAGAGAAGCGCCATCGCGTGTTGCTAGGTAGATAGCAAGCTACCTAGCAACGCCCACAAGCGCTTTGCTAAGCCGAGTGCTCGCTGCTCTGCCCCTTGAGAGGCGCCTGTGCACGTTGCTAGGTAGATAGCAAGCTACCTAGCAACACGCACAGGCGCTTCCCAAGGGGCGGAGCGGTTTAGCGAAGCGCCTGTGCGCATTGCTAGGTAGCTTGTTATCTACCTAGCAACGTTCAGGGCACCTCCCAAGAGGCGGAGCAGAAGCGCTCCTGCACGTTGCTAGGTAGCTTGCTATCTACCTAGCAACGTGCACGGGACACTTCCTTCAACCGGCTTGCTGGATAATAGGGCCTCCCTATCATCCGTCAGATCCGGTTATTCGACATTTATGTCGAATAACCGGGACTCTACTGTAGATGCTATTTGGCATCGAGACTCAACCGTTTTGGCGCACGAACAGGGACTCGAGAAAACTCTCGGAGAAAACGGGCTTCCTGTTATGTACGTTCCCCACCTTTGCCACCACCAATGGCCGCAGTGTGTGGGGTGACCAGCCCCACAGGTCAAGGTGATTGGAAGTAGATGCTATTTGGGATACTCAACTGTTTTGGCGCCCAAACAGGGACTCGAGAAAACTCTCGGTGTTTCCCTTTAAGGCTTCCCGCTATGTACGTTCCCCACCTTTGCCATCACCAATGGCCACGGTGTGTGGGGTGACCAGCCCCATAGGTCAAGGTGATTGGAAGTAGATGCTATTTGGGATACTCAACTGTTTTGGCGCACGAACAGGGACTCGAGAAAACTCTCGGCGAAAACAGGTTTCCTGTTATGTACATTCCCCACCTTTGCCACCACCAATGGCCGCGGTGTGTGGCGTGACCAGCCCCACAGGTCAAGGTGGGCCCCGAGTCACAGCTTTACGCCCACTTTTCCCCCTTCTCTAGATCACTTCCGTCTACCAGGACCGTAACATGAAGGATTCCATCTCCGAAGAGCACTCAGGTAGGCTCTTCACCTGCCTTTGTACGTCTGGGAAGGTCTGGACTGGGGATTCGGGGAGGTGGCAGAGGGGGATTTGGGCCCCCCGAAAAATGCCACGGCTCCCCTCTTCCGCTGCAGAAGCCGAGGACGGGAAGGTGCTCGCGGTCACCACCTCGGACACGGGGGTCACCCCCCGCCAGCAGCGCTCCTCCGTCTTCGAGAAGGTCTCCAGCGCCCTGTCCCGGGTCTTCTCCCGCACCTCCGCCACCGCCGCCCACGCCTCCCCGTCCGCCTCCAGCCAGGACAAGGCCGCCGCCACCGCCGCTGCTGCCGCCACCCCCGGGGAATAGACCCCCTTCCAGGACCCCCGCAATTTCTTCCGCTTTGTATTAGCCGAGAGAAATAAAATATTTTTCTTCAGAAAATGGTGTCTTGATGAGAGTTTCCGCCCCGCTCCCAAAGAACGCACCACACACACAGAGCCACGTGCCAAACGCTATGTATTTCTGGGTCAAGGCCTGGCGCCTCCCCGTTGTCTACCTTTTCTCTGCCACATGAAGAACCGGCGAAGGAAGCCCGGGCTCCTCCGGCGGGAAGAAGCCTGGCGGTCTAGGCACCGTGACTGGACCTCCTCCGCGGCTGCGGTCAGTGCTGGGCCCAGGCCGGGGTCGCGGGTCAAGGCTCGAAGGCCTGCAGGAGGCAAGAGAAGTCGTGCTTGCTTACCTGTAACTGTGTTCCTCTGAGTGGTCGCCGATGAAATCTGCACATATGATATTGCCCATGTTCCTCTGAGTGGTCGCCAATGAAATCTGCACATATGATATTGCCCGTGTTCCTCTGAGTGGTCGCCAATGAAATCTGCACATATGATATTGCCCATGTTCCTCTGAGTGGTCGCCAATGAAATCTGCACATATGATATTGCCCATGTTCCTCTGAGTGGTCGCCAATGAAATCTGCACATATGATATTGCCCATGTTCCTCTGAGTGGTCGCCAATGAATCTGCACATATGATATTGCCCATGTTCCTCTGAGTGGTCGCCAATGAAATCTGCACATAGGATATTGCCCGTGTTCCTCTGAGTGGTCGCCAATGAAATCTGCACATAGGATATTGCCCGTGTTCCTCTGAGTGGTCGCCAATGAAATCTGCACATGATATTGCCCGTGTTCCTCTGAGTGGTCACCAATGAAATCTGCACATAGGATATTGCCCGTGTTCCTCTGAGTGGTCGCCAATGAAATCTGCACATAGGATATTGCCCGTGTTCCTCTGAGTGGTCGCCAATGAAATCTGCACATAGGATATTGCCCGTGTTTCTCTCAGTGGTCACCAATGAAATCTGCACATATGATATTGCCCGTGTTCCTCTGAGTGGTCGCCAATGAAATCTGCACATAGGATATTGCCCGTGTTCCTCTGAGTGGTCGCCAATGAAATCTGCACATATGATATTGCCCGTGTTCCTCTGAGTGGTCGCCAATGAAATCTGCACATATGATATTGCCCGTGTTCCTCTCAGTGGTCACCAATGAAATCTGCACATATGATATTGCCCGTGTTCCTCTCAGTGGTCGCCAATGAAATCTGCACATAGGATATTGCCCGTGTTCCTCTGAGTGGTCGCCAATGAAATCTGCACATATGATATTGCCCGTGTTCCTCTGAGTGGTCGCCAATGAAATCTGCACATAGGATATTGCCCGTGTTCCTCTGAGTGGTCGCCAATGAAATCTGCACATATGATATTGCCCGTGTTCCTCTGAGTGGTCGCCAATGAAATCTGCACATAGGATATTGCCCGTGTTCCTCTGAGTGGTCGCCAATGAAATCTGCACATAGGATATTGCCCGTGTTCCTCTGAGTGGTCGCCAATGAAATCTGCACATATGATATTGCCCGTGTTCCTCTGAGTGGTCGCCAATGAAATCTGCACATATGATATTGCCCATGTTCCTCTGAGTGGTCGCCAATGAAATCTGCACATAGGATATTGCCCGTGTTCCTCTGAGTGGTCGCCAATGAAATCTGCACATATGATATTGCCCGTGTTCCTCTGAGTGGTCGCCAATGAAATCTGCACATATGATATTGCCCGTGTTCCTCTGAGTGGTCGCCAATGAAATCTGCACATATGATATTGCCCGTGTTCCTCTGAGTGGTCGCCAATGAAATCTGCACATAGGATATTGCCCGTGTTCCTCTGAGTGGTCGCCAATGAAATCTGCACATATGATATTGCCCGTGTTCCTCTGAGTGGTCGCCAATGAAATCTGCACATATGATATTGCCCGTGTTTCTCTCAGTGGTCGCCGATGAAATCTGCAGATATGATATTGCCTAGCATTCCCTCAAGGCCACCCAGATTTATCATACCGTGTTTCCCCGAAAACAAGACAGTGTCTTATATTAATTTTTGCTCCCAAAGATGCACTAGGTCTTATTTTCAGGGGATGTCTTATTTTTCCCTGAAGAAGAATTCACATTTATTGTTGAACAAAAAATGAAAATTTATTATCTACTGTACAGTAGTTGTCATCACAAACCAGCATCACCAGACAAACTGTGAATCCTTTCAAGAATTTCTTGTTACTACCATTATTTCCATGTACAACTATGCGAGCATGCTTCCAAACAAAAACTTTGCTAGGTCTTACTTTCAGGGGAGGCCTTATATTTAGCAATTCAGCAAAACCTCTACTAGGTCTTATTTTCCGGGGATGTCTTATTTCCGGGGAAACAGGGTAGATATATAGGTATTAGGCATGTCCGATCGGTGAAAAAAACGTTTCAATACTCGTTTCTAAAGTAGGGGGTCAATATAGAAAGTATTTCCGATTTCTTCACCCCAAAATTTCGGAAATTTCTGGAAATTCATAATGATTCTAAATGTTTCTAAAATGGCGGATGCCAAAAAAAAAAAAAAGAAACCCGAGGGGGACGGACATTTACAGGGTTCTCCCTCCCTCGTTTCTTGAGCTATCCTCATCAAATTTGCAAGTTGTGCAAAGATACTATGAAAACTAGAAATTCCCTTGCTGTATTTGTAAGCAAGAAGGACACTGGAAATCAATGGTGTCTCTGGCCATGTAATCCCACAAGCCTCAACCCATTGCCTTCAATTAGAAACAGACCAAGCAATGCCCTGGCAAGGAGTGCAAAGATACTTTGAAAACTAGAAATTCCCTTGCTAAGAGAAAGAACCAGCGACAAAACCCTTTGCGTCCATCGTGGAAGCTTCCGATTGGCCGGGGAGCGGCAGCCATGTTAGGCTGCGCTAAGCTCCCATTCAAGGTAGGTTGCAGAAACAAAAATATTTTTTAAAATATATTTTTTTTAAAAAATTTTTTGGGGGGGGGGGAATTAACGAAACATTAAGGGACAATTAGAGAATGGGCCAACAATGGTTCGAATTACATTGCTGGTTGCACTGTGAGACAATGTCTCGGAATGCATATCAAAAAGCGAGAACAATCTGAAATAATGCCGATATACGATTCAAAACGATTTTTTGGACATGTCTAATATCTATATATATAAAAGAGTGATGGGATCCTGGCGACCACCAAAACAACAAAACTAAACACCCCACAACCTCAAAAATTGACAACACAACCCGTCATCCTCACCTCTAGGTTGGTACAACAAAAAGAAAAGAAAAATAAAGTCCTAATTAGAGAGAGATATACGATTCAAAGCGATTTTTTGGACATGTCTAATATATATATATATGCTAAATATGCTAAATATAATAATAATAATAATAATAATAATAATAATAATAATAATAATAATAATAATACTTCATTTATATACCGTCCTATCTCCTCTCGGGACTCCCATAAAGTCCTAGAGTTGGAAGGGACCCCTAAAGGCCATCCGGTCTGCAAGTCAGGAAGGCACCATCCAAGCCCTCCTGACAGATGGCCACACCACCATAGATAGGACTGAGATATGTATATATATATATATATATTATATGCTAGATAGATCATAGAGTTCTAGAATTGGAAGAGACTACAAGGGCCATCCAGTCTGACCCCTAAGAAGGAGAGATGGGTGCTTAGGTAGACAAATAAATGGAAAGAATCCCTCCTGACAGATGGCCATCTGATTCCTCTCCCCATTCAAGGTACCTTGTGAAAGAGGCTCCAGGTCCAGGGTCTCAGAGCAGAGCGTGTCCATGTTCTCCAGGAGGATGCCTGGAGTAAAGAAGAGAGGAAGGGGCTCAGGTGGGCACGCTCCCAAAGCATTATGGGGGGAAAGGGATGGGGAAGGAAGGAAGGGGGGCTCACCAGCCAGTTTGCAGGCTTCCAATTGGACCTCCTCCAAAGGAGAGGACAGGTAGTGGGGTAGCTCTGCCAGGAGGGATTCCAGCACCACAGGGTCGGTCTTGACCTAAAGAAGGAAAAGAAAGAGAGCGAGAGAGGAGGGAAAGAAGAGAGAAGAAGAGGGAGGAAGGGAAGGAAGAAAACAATTGTATCATTTTGGCACCCAATCCTGAACAGGGACTCGACCGTTCTGGCGCCCGAACAGGGACTGGACTGTTTTAGCTCCTGGACAGGGACTCGGCCGTTTTGGCGCCCGAACAAGGACTGGACCATTTTGGCGTCCAAACAGGGACTCGACCGTTTTGGCGCCCAAACAGAGACTCGGCGGTTTGGTGTATGAACAGGGACCAGACTGTTTTGGCGCCCGAATGGGGACTCGACCGTTTTGGCATCCAAACAAGGACTTAATTGTTTTGGCGCCCGAACACGGATTCAACAGTTTTGGCGCCCGAATAGGGACTCAACTGTTTTGGCACCCAAACAGGGACTCGACTGTTTGGTGCTTGAACAGAGACTCGACCGTTTTGGTGCCTGAACGGGGACTCGACCGTTTTGGCACCTGAACAGGGACTCGACCATTTTGATGTCTGAACAGGGACTCGACCGTTTTGGCACCCGAACAGGGACTTGACTGTTTTGGCACCCAAACAAGGACTCAACTGTTTTGCCTCCCAAACAGGGACTCAACTGTTTTGGCACCCAAACAAGGACTCAACTGTTTTGGCACCCGGACAGGGACTCAGCCGTTTTGGCACCCAAACAAGGACTTAAGTGTTTTGGCGCCCGAACAGGGACTCAACTATTTTGGCACCCAAACAGGGACTCAACAGTTTTGGCGCCCAAACAAGGACTCAACTGTTTTGCCTCCCAAACAGGGACTCAACTGTTTTGGCACCCAAACAGGGACTCAACTGTTTTGGCACCCGGACAGGGACTCAACTGTTTTGGCACCCAAACAAGGACTCAATTGTTTTGGCGCCCGAACAGGGATTCAACTGTTTTGGCGCCCGAACGGGGACTCGACCGTTTTGGCGCCCGAACAGGGACTTGACCGTTTTGATGTCTGAACAGGGACTTGACCGTTTTGATGTCTGAACAGGGACTTGACCGTTTTGATGTCTGAACAGGGACTTGACCGTTTTGATGTCTGAACAGGGACTTGACCGTTTTGGTATCCGAACAGGGACTCGATGGTTTGGTGCCTGAACAGGGACTCAACTGTTTTGGCGCCCAAACAGGGACTCAATTGTTTTGGCACCCAAACAAGAACTCAATTGTTTTGGCGCCCGAACAGGGACTCGACAGTTTTGGCACCGAAACAGGGACTCGACAGTTTTGGCACCCGAACAGGGACTCAATTGTTTTGGCGCCCGAACAGGGACTTGACCATTTTGGCACCCAAACAGGGATTTGAGAACCTTCCAGGTGTTCTCCTTTAAGGCTTCCCCACCTCTGCCATCGCCGTTGCTTCCGCCACGTTCTCCACTCCTTGAAAGGCCGTGGCGTGTGGTGTGAGACCTCCTTCCTTGGCTTCACGCAGCCAACCTTGCAGGAGCGGCGTCACCACTTCCGGCCTGTGCTCCATCAGGTGCTCCGTGAGCTGGAAAACCCAAAGGCGGGCATTGATGTATCCAAAGGAACGAGGTTCGGAAAGTCCTAATATGAAGGACTCACCTCAATACAGAAGGACAGGCTGAGGTCTCTGAAGATCCCACTGGGCTGGTTTAGAGGAGGGAGGAAGCGACACAGAAGCCCATCCAGGAAAGGGTCCCCTGAGCATGTCAAGAAGGCTCTGGGGAGGGAACAAGGGGCAGCTAAGTGCCAACCAAGTGGGAGCAAGAACATCTTCTTTGTCTCTCCATCACCCTACAGCCAGGAAGGTCCTTAAAGATGTCAAGAAGATCCTCAAAGATGTCCTGAAGACATCTCAAAGACATCTGGAAGGAAGGTCCTCAAAGACGTCCAGAAGTAAAATCATCAAAGACGTCTGGAAGGAAGGTCTTCAAAGATGTCCAGAAGGAAGGTCCTCAAAGACGTCTAGAAGGAAGGTCCTCAAAGACATCTAGAAGGAAGATACTCAAAGACGTCTGGAAGGAAGATCCTCAAAGACGTCTAGAAGTAAAGTCCTCAAAGACGTCCAGAAGTAAAATCCTCAAAGACGTCTGGAAGGAAGGTCTTCAAAGATGTCCAGAAGGAAGGTTCTCAAAGACATCTAGAAGGAAGATCCTCAAAGATGTCTGGAAGGAAGGTCCTCAAAGATGTCTGGAAGGAAGGTCCTCAAAGATGTCTGGAAGGAAGGTCCTCAAAGATGTCTGGAAGGAAGGTCTTCAAAGACATCTGGAAGGAAGGTCCTCAAAGACATCTAGAAGGAAGGTCCTCAAAGATGTCCAGAAGGAAGGTTCTCAAAGACATCTAGAAGGAAGATACTCAAAGACGTCTGGAAGGAAGATCCTCAAAGACGTCTGGAAGGAAGGTTCTCAAAGACATCTAAAAGGAAGGTCTTTAAAGATGTCCAGAAGGAAAGTCCTCAAAGACGTCTAGAAGTAAAGTCCTCAAAGACGTCTGGAAGGAAGGTCTTCAAAGATGTCCAGAAGGAAGGTTCTCAAAGACATCTAGAAGGAAGATCCTCAAAGATGTCTGGAAGGAAGATCCTCAAAGACGTCTGGAAGGAAGGTTCTCAAAGATGTCTGGAAGGAAGGTCCTCAAAGATGTCAAGAAGATTTTCAAAAACGTCCAAAACGAAAGTCCTCAAAGACGTCAAGAAATGCTCAAAGACATCCTTGGGAAGGTCCTTGAAGACATTAAGAAGATTCTCAAAGTCGTCCGGAAGGAAAACTCTCAAAGACGTTCAGAAGGAAAGACCTCAAAGATGTCAAGAAGTTTCTCAAAAATATCTGCCAGGAAGCTCCTCAAAGACCTCTAGAAGGTCCTCAAAGACATTAAGAAGAGAGCCGGGGAAGGGGGAAAGCGGGCTTGACGCACCTGCCGGGGAGGCCCTTCCACTGCAGGAGGGAGAGGCAGGCGGGGCCGGGGAAGCGCTCCACCAGGACGCAGAGCCCGCCGGTCAAGCAGCGCAGCGGATCGGGCCCCTCACAGATCTCCATCCGGGAGCAGAGGGCGCCCACCAGGGAGCGGACCTGCAAGGGGGGCCGGGAAAGCGCTGGTGGGACATCTGGACGGAAGGCGCCGGTGGAAGTGGTCGTCCAAAGTGTCTGGACGCTGTCTCTGACCTGCCTGAGCTCATCGCCCGGCTCCATCCTCCAGTGCTGGACGGCCACCTCGAACCACAGAAGGGCACCCCGGTCGCAGTCCGGACTGACCGCCCCCACCTGGCCGACCAAGGAGCACAGGAAGGGCAAGACCTCCTCTGCGGGCAAGGCCCAGCTGACCACCTGGGGGCAAGAGGGGCAGGGAGTCACACTCCACCACCTTGGAAGGCCGTCCCGAAGGCCGTCCAGGACAACCCCCTCCTGACCACCAGAGCCCTTCCCTTCTCATGACGTACCTAGAACTTCTCCATAAGACCTACCTAGACTTACCCAGAAACTTCTCCCAAGACTTATCTAGAACCTTCCTCTGAGTTACATAGAGCCCCCCTCAAGAGCCTTCCCCAAGACCTACCTAGAACCTTCCTCCAAGACTTATCTAACATCACCCTCCAAGACTTAACCTAGAACCTTCCTCCAAGACTTCCCTAGAGCCACCGTTCAAGATTTACCTAGAACCTTCCTCTGACTTACCTAGAGCCCTCCTCAAGAGCCTTCCCCAAGACCTACCTAGAACCTTCCTCCAAGACTTACCTAGAGCCACCCTTCAAGGTTTACCTAGAACCTTCCTCTGACTTACCTAGAGCCCCTCTCAAAAGCCTTCCCCAAGACTTACCTAGAACCTTCCTCCAAGACTTATCTAACATCACCCTCCAAGACTTACCTAGAGCTTATCTCCAAGACCCAACTAGAACCCTCTAGACTTACCTAGAACCTTCCAGACATACCTAGAACCTTCCTCCAAGGATACCTAGAGCCACTAAGACTTAACTAGTTTCTCTCCCCAAGACTTACCTAGAACTCACAATACTTACCTAGAACTTTCAAGACTTTCCTAGAGCTTCTCTCAGACTTACCTAGAGCCTCTCCAAGACACATCTAGAACCCTCTAGACGTACCTAGAACCTTCCTACAAGGTTACCTAGAGCTTCTAAGACTTGACTAGTTCCTTTCCCCAAGACTTACCTAGAACCCACAATACTTACCTAGAATTTTCAAGACTCACCTAGAGCTTCAAGACATATCTACAGCCTCTCCAAGACACATCTAGAACCCTCTAGACTCGCCTAGAACCTTCTAGACATACCTAGAACCTTCCTCCAAGACTTACCTAGAGCCTCTCCAAGACTTACCTAGAACCCACAATACTTACCTAGAATTTTCAAGATTTACCTAAAGCTTCTCTACAAGATGTACCTAGAGCCTCTCCAAGACACATCTAGAACCCTCTGGACTCACCTAGAACCTTCTAGACATACCTAGAACCTTCCTCCAAGACTTACCTAGAGCCTCTCCAAGACTTACCTAGAACGCACAATACTTACCTAGAATTTTCAAGATTTACCTAGAGCTTCTCTCCAAGACGTACCTAGAGCCTCTCCAAGACACATCTAGAACCCTCTGGACTCACCTAGAACCTTCTAGACATACCTAGAACCTTCCTCCAAGACTTACCTAGAGCCTCTCCAAGACTTACCTAGAACCCACAATACTTACCTAGAATTTTCAAGATTTACCTAAAGCTTCTCTCCAAGACTTACCTAGAGCCTCTCCAAGACACATCTAGAACCCTCTGGACTCACCTAGAACCTTCTAGACACACCTAGAACCTCCCTCCAAGACCGATCTAGAGTACCTTGGCTAGCTGGAGCTTCTAAGACTTGACTAGTTCCTCTCCCCAAGACTTACCTAGAACCCACAATACTTACCTAGAATTTTCAAGACTCACCTAGAGCTTCTCTCCAAGACGTACCTAGAGCCTCTCCAAGACACATCTAGAACCCTCTAGACGTACCTAGAACCTTCCTACAAGGTTACCTAGAGCTTCTAAGACTTGACTAGTTCCTTTCCCCAAGACTTACCTAGAACCCACAATACTTACCTAGAATTTTCAAGACTCACCTAGAGCTTCAAGACGTACCTACAGCCTCTCCAAGACACATCTAGAACCCTCTAGACTCGCCTAGAACCTTCTAGACATACCTAGAACCTTCCTCCAAGACTTACCTAGAGCCTCTCCAAGACTTACCTAGAACCCACAATACTTACCTAGAACTTTCAAGACTTACCTAGAGCTTCTCTCCAAGACGTACCTAGAGCCTCTCCAAGACACATCTAGAACCCTCTGGACTCACCTAGACATACCTAGAACCTTCCTCCAAGACTTACCTAGAGCCTCTCCAAGACACCTCTAGAACCCTCTAGACTCACCTAGAACCTTCTAGACACACCTAGAACCTCCCTCCAAGACCGATCTAGAGTACCTTGGCTAGCTGGAGCTTCTAAGACTTGACTAGTTCCTCTCCCCAAGACTTACCTAGAACCCACAATACTTACCTAGAATTTTCAAGACTCACCTAGAGCTTCTCTCCAAGACGTACCTAGAGCCTCTCCAAGACACATCTAGAACCCTCTGGACTCACCTAGACATACCTAGAACCTTCCTCCAAGACTTACCTAGAGCCTCTCCAAGACTTACCTAGAACCCACAATACTTACCTAGAACTTTCAAGACTTACCTAGAGCTCCTCTCCAAGACTTACCTAGAGCCTCTCCAAGACACCTCTAGAACCCTCCAGACTCACCTAGAACCTTCTAGACACACCTAGAACCTTCCTCCCAGACTGATCTAGAGCACCTTGGCTAGTTGGCGTGAGGCGGCCTCTCCCTTCTCGGCGTCTCCGCAGAAGAGATCCCGGCGGACGCTGCGCATGCGCCACTCCTCCCCGTTGAGCTTCCGCGGAACCACGAGGCCTATGGGAAGAAGGGGGACCACGTTCCGGGGGGCAAATCTCTGGGCCCCGCCCTTCGGCCCCCTTTGTTTTGGGGTCTCACCTTGGAGGCTGAGCAGGATCCCCACGCAGCCGGCCGCCTCTCGCCGGACCGGGCCCCGGGTGTCAAAGGTCAGTGGGGCCAAGGCCCCCACAAAGAGGACAAAGGGGCCCCACTGAGCCTCCGGCTGCAAAGGAAAAGGGGCCGTAAAGACTGGCCATCTGTCGGGAGGGATCGGATCGTGTCTTGGTTTGTGGCAGAAGGGGGTGGGACTGGATAGTCTCTGGGGATCCCTTAATAATAATAATAATAATAGATAAAAATAGATAATAATAATAGACAATGATAGATAATAATAGATAAAAAGAGATAATATTGGGTAATAATAATAGATTATAATAGACAATAATAAATAATATAGATAATAATAGACAATGATAGATAATAATAATAGACAATAATAATATATTATAATAATATATAATGGATAACAATAATAGACAAAGATAGATAATAACATATAGCAATAATACATAATGATAGATTATAATAAAAGATAATGATGATGATGATGATGATGATGGATCATATAGATTATAATAATAGATAATGATAGATAATAGACAATGATAGATAATAATAGATTAAAATAGATAAAAAATAGATAATATTGGGTAATAATAATAGATTATAATAAATAATAATAAATAATATAGATGATAATAATAGACAATGATAGATAACAGTAATAAATAAAAATATATAATGATAATAATAATGGATAACAAAAATAGACAATGATAGATAATAACATATAGTAATAATAATAATAATAAAATAATAATAGATAATAATAATATATAATGATAATAATGATAGATAATAATATATTACAATAGACAATAAATAATAATAAATAATATAGATAATAACAATAGTCAATGATAGATAACAATAATAGACAATAATAATATATAATGATAATAATAATGGATAACAACAATAGACAATGATAGATAATAAGAGATAGTAATATTAATAACAATGGATAATAATAGATAATAATAATAATAGATAATAGACAATGATAATAATAATAATAATAATAATAATAATAATAATAATAATAATAATGGCAGAAGGGGGCCAGACTGGATGGCCTCAGGGGTCCCCTCCGATGCTTGGCGTGGGGTCAGGCGTCAGGACGAGGACGATGGGAGTGACTCACCAGGGGCCCCTCCTCCTTCCGCCGGGCCCTCAGCAGGCGGGTGCCGATCTGCAGGGCC
>NW_026943818.1:29755210-29777710 GCF_035594765.1 Anolis carolinensis
CCCGCCCCGGGCGGCCCCCTCCTCACCTCCGCCCCCCCCGCCGAGGCGTAATGGCGCAGGATCCCAGCCACGACCCGCTCCAGCAGAGGCCCACACAGGCGCTCCCTCGGGGCCCCGGCGGGGACGGAGCCGTACAAGTCCATCAGGGCCGCCGTCACGCCCGCCCGCTCCGGCTCTGGCAGGCCCTGCGGGAAAAGGAAAGGGTGGCCATCTGTCAGGAGGGGTCGGACTGGATGGCCTCTGGGGCACCTTCCCAGTAGGGTTCCATACATAGGAGCTGCATGGCCATCTGCTGGGAGGGATCGGGTGGTGTCTTCCCCTCTGACTATGATTCGATACATAGAGGCTGCATGGCCATCTGTCGGGAGGGGTCGGGTGGTGCCTTCCTTTAAGGGGTTGGACCAAATGGCCTTTGGGGGTCCCAATATTAAGATTCTATACACAGAGGCTGCATGGCCATCTGTCGGGAGGGGTCGGGTGGTGCCTTCCTTTAAGGGGTTGGACCAAATGGCCTTTGGGGGTCCCAATATTAAGATTCTATACACAGAGGCTGCATGGCCATCTGTCGGGAGGGGTCGGGTGGTGCCTTCCTTTAAGGGGTTGGACCAAATGGCCTTTGGGGGTCCCAATATTAAGATTCTATACACAGAGGTTGCATGGTCATCTGTCGGGAGGGGTCGGGTGGTGCCTTCCTTTAAGGGGTTGGACCAAATGGCCTTTGGGGGTCCCAATATTAAGATTCTATACACAGAGGTTGCATGGTCATCTGTCGAGAGGGGTCGGGTGGTGCCTTCCTTTAAGGGGTTGGACCAAATGGCCTTTGGGGGTCCCAATATTAAGATTCTATACACAGAGGCTGCATGGCCATCTGTCGGGAGGGGTCGGGTGGTGCCTTCCTTTAAGGGGTTGGACCAAATGGCCTTTGGGGGTCCCAATATTAAGATTCTATACACAGAGGTTGCATGGTCATCTGTCGGGAGGGGTCGGGTGGTGCCTTCCTTTAAGGGGTTGGACCAAATGGCCTTTGGGGGTCCCAATATTAAGATTCTATACACAGAGGCTGCATGGCCATCTGTCGGGAGGGGTCGGGTGGTGCCTTCCTTTAAGGGGTTGGACCAAATGGCCTTTGGGGGTCCCAATATTAAGATTCTATACACAGAGGCTGCATGGTCATCTGTCGGGAGGGGTCGGGTGGTGCCTTCCTTTAAGGGGTTGGACCAAATGGCCTTTGGGGGTCCCAATATTAAGATTCTATACACAGAGGCTGCATGGTCATCTGTCGAGAGGGGTCGGGTGGTGCCTTCCTTTAAGGGGTTGGACCAAATGGCCTTTGGGGGTCCCAATATTAAGATTCTATACACAGAGGCTGCATGGTCATCTGTCGGGAGGGGTCGGGTGGTGCCTTCCTTTAAGGGGTTGGACCAAATGGCCTTTGGGGGTCCCAATATTAAGATTCTATACACAGAGGCTGCATGGTCATCTGTCGGGAGGGGTCGGGTGGTGCCTTCCTTTAAGGGGTTGGACCAAATGGCCTTTGGGGGTCCCAATATTAAGATTCTATACACAGAGGCTGCATGGTCATCTGTCGAGAGGGGTCGGGTGGTGCCTTCCTTTAAGGGGTTGGACCAAATGGCCTTTGGGGGTCCCAATATTAAGATTCTATACACAGAGGCTGCATGGTCATCTGTCGGGAGGGGTCGGGTGGTGCCTTCCTTTAAGGGGTTGGACCAAATGGCCTTTGGGGGTCCCAATATTAAGATTCTATACACAGAGGCTGCATGGTCATCTGTCGAGAGGGGTCGGGTGGTGCCTTCCTTTAAGGGGTTGGACCAAATGGCCTTTGGGGGTCCCAATATTAAGATTCTATACACAGAGGTTGCATGGCCATCTGTCGGGAGGGGTCGGGTGGTGCCTTCCTTTAAGGGGTTGGACCAAATGGCCTTTGGGGGTCCCAATATTAAGATTCTATACACAGAGGTTGCATGGTCATCTGTTGGGGAGGATTGGATGGTGTTTTTATGGGGTTGGACTGGGTGGCCATCTGTCGGGAGGGATCGGGTGGTGCCTTCCTTTAAAGGGTTGGACTGGATGGCCTTTGGGGGCAGGGGAGGGGGAAAGGTCGCGACCTGGCCAAAGAGCGGGCAGTGGGGCTCCTCCTCGTCCTCCTCGATGGCGGCCTCGAAGCGTCCCAGGGCGTCCAGCACGGCGGTCGGGTGGCCCTCTGCGCAGAAGGACAGGCACCAGCGCAGGCCCTGCCAAGAGGCCACAAGACGGGGTCAATGGGCCACGATCAGAACCTGTCCGGGGGGGGGATCCCGTGGGGCCTTTGGGGTCCCGCTTACCTCCCGTTGCCCTGGGTCAGAGAGGTCGGCCTGCAGGAGGAGGTCGCGGAGGGTCAGCGCGGCCGCCGTGGGGTCTCCGGCCGCGGCCAGGGCCACCCCGGAGGCCTTGGAGAGGAAGGCCTGGAAGGAGGGAGAGGCCGTGTGAGGAAGGAAGGCAGGCGGGAAGGCAACCCTGACCCTGAACCTGACCCATAACCCTGACCCTAACCCTGACCATAATCCCTAACCCCGACCCTGACCCGAACCCTGACCCTAACCCTGACCATAATCCCTAACCCCAACCCGAACCCTGAACCTGACCCATAACCCTGACCCTAACCCTGACCATAACCCCTAACCCCGACCCTGACCCAAACCCTGAACCTAACCCTGAACCTGACCCATAACCCTGACCCTGATCCTGACCATAACCCCTAACCCCGACCCTGACCCGAACCCTGAACCTAACCCTGAACCTGACCCATAACCCTGACCCTGATCCTGACCATAACCCCTAACCCCGACCCTGACCCGAACCCTGAACCTAACCCTGAACCTGACCCATAACCCTGACCCTAACCCTGACCATAACCCCTAACCCCGACCCTGACCCGAACCCTGAACCTAACCCTGAACCTGACCCATAACCCTGACCCTGATCCTGACCATAACCCCTAAACCCGACCCTGACCTGAACCCTGAACCTAACCCTGAACCTGACCCATAACCCTGACCCTGATCCTGACCATAACCCCTAACCCCAATCCTGACCCAAACCCTGAACCTAACCCTAACCCTGACCCTAACCCTAATCCTAACCATAAGCCTGACCCTGACCCCAAACCTGAACCTAACCCTAACCCTGACCCTAACCATAACCCTGACCCTGAAACTAACCCTGATCCTAACCCTGACCCTAACCGTAACCCTAAACCTGACCCGAACCCTGAACCAAACCCTGACCCTAACCCCTAACCCTGACCCGAACCCTGGACTTAACCCTAACCCTGACCCTGAACTTAACCCTGACCCTGACCCTGACCCCGACCCCGACCCATAACTACTCAGAGACCTTGTAAAATTTGGTTTTCTTCCTTCTTCTTGTTTACTTTTGATGGTATTATATGTGACAGAAGCTGAGATGTTTGAAGAACAATAACAATCCTCAGAGGTGGATGTGCGTGAAAGTGCCATAGATGTGGGTGAAACATCAGGAGAGAATACTTCCAGAACATGGCCATACAGCACAGAAAACATACAACAACCCTGTGATCTCGGCCATGAAAGCCTTCGACAACACTTAGAATGAGGTGTTTCAAACTCCTTAAACTGTCACTTCTTTCTCTACTACTTTAAACCGCAGTCACCCTGTGAATTACAATCACAGATTATCGGTTTCTTATCAGGAAACAGACCACCTTAAAACAAGTCACCAAACTTATTTTAAACTGACTCAAAAACAAGCAATTGAGCCTCCCTGATCCCTTCAACTGAGGATCAGTCTTCCCTGTACCTCATCAGGGCACAGATGCAAAGCTAGAATGAGGTGTTTCAAACTCCTTAAATTGTCACTTCTTTCTCTACTACTTTAAACCGCAGTCACCCTGTGAATTACAATCACAGATTATCGGTTTCTTATCAGGAAACAGACCACCTTAAAACAAGTCACCAAACTTATTTTAAACTGACTCAAAAACAAGCAATTGAGCCTCCCTGATCCCTTCAACTGAGGATCAGTCTTCCCTGTATCTCATCAGGGCACAGACTCACTGCTTCTTTTTCAAACCTGCACTTCTCCATGGGAACCAACTCTTGAGTGCAGGGATGCCATAACTGAAATATTGACCCTTTTAAAACACAATTAAACATGACATCTGTAAACTAAACATTCACACTTCATTACAGCCTGGCCCACTGACCCGTTCTGCAGCAGAGGCCTCGTCCGGCCAGAGTGACCGCTGCCTGGCGAACTCCTTGGCCAGGGTCAAGACCCAGCCGGACGCAGGGGCCAGCCCTCCTCTGGGCCGCAGGGACGCCTTCAGGAACTGGGGGGAGAAAGAGAGGCAGCAGGGCGGGGGGGGGGGGGGCGCAAGGATAATCCAGAACCTTGGATAAGCGGGGCTTGGATAAGTGAGACTCTACTGTCTATATATATTTCTTTGACCCATATTTACCTCCAAGAGCTTCTCCTCCCAAAGCGAGGCCGGCAGGGTGTACTGGCTGTGACCTTCCAGCAGGGGGCGCCAGGGTGAAAGCAATTGTTATTATTTATTCCATGGACACAAATAGCATCACAGCACATGCAGGGACATTGGGTCCAAGCGTGTGGGATTCAGCCCTGAATATCGGGCTCTGCCCAAGGGCCTAGGATACTATTATAGTATTTAATATTAATATTATTATTATTAATATATTATTATCATCAATATATTATTATTACTACTATCATAGGAGGGCTATCCACAAAGTAGGTTACGTTTTGGATTTTAAAAAGGACAAAGTATAGAAGAAATCATTTACCATATGCATTTACCATATGAATATATGAATGCACATCCCAATACTATAATCTCATGTAATCCCCATTGAAATATAGGCACGTCTCATATAGATAAAGTATAGAACTATAACATAACTTACTTTATATTATATCATTATCTATATATATATAAAAGGGTAATGGAATCACGGCACCGGACAAAACAACTAAACTAAATGCCCCATAACCTCGAAAGTTGACAGCACAACCTCTCATCCACGCCTCTACGTTCATACAACAAAAAGAAAAGTAAAATTAAGTCCTAGCCACAGCAACGCGTGGCCTGGCACAGCTATCTATATGTATAAAAGGGTAATGGAATCACGGCACCGGACAAAACAACTAAACTAAGCGCCCCACAACCTTTAAAATTGACAGCACAACCTCTCATCCACGCCTCTACGTTCATACAACAAAAAGAAAAGTAAAATTAAGTCCTAGCCACAGCAACGCATGGCCGGGCACAGCTATCTATATATATAAAAGGGTAATGGAATCACGGCACCGGACAAAACAACTAAACTAAGCGCCCCACAACCTTTAAAATTGACAGCACAACCTCTCATCCACGCCTCTACGTTCATACAACAAAAAGAAAAGTAAAATTAAGTCCTAGCCACAGCAACGCATGGCCGGGCACAGCTATCTATATATATAAAAGGGTAATGGAATCACGGCACCGGACAAAACAACTAAACTAAGCGCCCCACAACCTTTAAAATTGACAGCACAACCTCTCATCCACGCCTCTACGTTCATACAACAAAAAGAAAAGAAAAATTAAGTCCTAGCCACAGCAACGCATGGCCGGGCACAGCTATCTATATATATAAAAGGGTAATGGAATCACGGCACCGGACAAAACAACTAAACTAAGCGCCCCACAACCTTTAAAATTGACAGCACAACCTCTCATCCACGCCTCTACGTTCATACAACAAAAAGAAAAGTAAAATTAAGTCCTAGCCACAGCAACGCGTGGCCGGGCACAGCTAGGTTATATTATATACCATACTTTTCCTTTTTTCCGTTTTGCATCATCATCATCATAATAACAATAACAACAACAACAACAATAATATTGGCCATTGCTGATATGAGAGGCCTCCAATGTCAATGCATGGCATTGGTTAAGGAAGACTGACACCCAGTGGCTGGTGCTGGTATGACAGGCCTGAGAGGTCAAAGCCTGGCAGTGACCGCTGCTCACCTTCCAGGAACCGGGCCAGGGCCGGGAGGTCCACCCACCAGGCCGCGGCCTCGCTGTCCATCTCGGTCCGGAGGAGGCTGAGGAGGAGCAGGGCGGGGGCCCCTCGGCCGGAGCCCGCCCAGGGGGAGACCGCCAGGCCCTGCGGACACAACAAATTGTACAAGATGCCACTTCGGACCCACAGGTGGACAAAACATGAAAACGGAATTAAAGGCAGGAGAGCGAAATGGGAAATCTCGCATTTCCTTACCAGGAGACGAGCCATCAGTTCCTGAGGAGTGGGAGAGTTTCCTAAGAAGCAGGGAAAAGAAGGAATATAATAGTAGTAATAGTAAAGGTAATAATAATAATAATAATGCCCTGGCAGAATATGTAAAGCAAAGTGAAGAACCTGCTTTGATTGAAGTCAAAAATCAGAAACTTCTCAAAGCACAGCAGACAAAAAAACCAGTACAAGAAAACCGCACTACAAACTATAGCAGAATCAGTACAAGAAAACCGCACTACAAACTAGAGCAGAATCAGTACAAGAAAACCGCACTACAAACTAGAGCAGAATCAGTACAAGAAAACCGCACTACAAACTAGAGCAGGATCAGTACAAGAAAACCGCACTACAAACTAGAGCAGAATCAGTACAAGAAAACCGCACTACAAACTAGAGCAGAACCAGTACAAGAAAACCGCACTACAAACTAGAGCTGACAGCTGGCACAACAAAACATGGCATGGGAAGTTCCTTGACAAAATTTGCTGTGTCATTCAATAATAATAAATCATAATTATTAATAATAATAATATCCTAGAGTCAGAAGGGACCCCCCAAAGGGCCATCTAGTCCAACCCCCTTCTATCATAATATGAGTCTAATGAAATAATAATAATATCCTAGAAGGGACCCCCAAAGGGCCATCTAGTCCAACCCCTTTCTGTCATAATATGAGTCTAATAATAATAATAATAATAATAATAATAATATAAAATTCAGCATATCTATCTTGTTTGCTGTGTGATACAATAATAATAAATCATAATTAATAATAGTATTATTATTATTATTATTACTATAAAATCCAGCATATGTGTCTTGTTTGCTGTGTGATACAATAATAAATCATAATTAATATTAATAATAATAATATAATAAAATCCAGTATATCTATCTTGTTTGCTGTGTGATACAATAATAATAAATCATAATTAATAATAATAATAATAAAATCCAGCATATCTACCTCATTTGCTGTGATACAATAATAATACATTATTATTATTATTATTATAAAATCCAGCATATCTATCTTGTTTGCTGTGTGATACAATAAATAATAATAATAATAATAATATAAAATCCAGCATATCTATCTTGTTTGCTGTGTGATACAATAATAAATCATAATTAATAATAATAATAATATAAAATGCAGCCTATCTATCTTGTTTGCTGTGTGATACAATAATAAATTATTACTATTATTATTATTATTATTATTATTATTATTATAAAATGCAGCATATCTATCTTGTTTGCTGTGTGATACAATAATAATAAATCATAATTAATAATAATAATTATAATAAAATCCAGCATATCTATCTTGTTTGGTGTGATACAATAATAAAAAATCATAATTAATAATAATAATAATAATAATTCATAATAATAATTCATAATTATTATTATTATTATAAAATCCAGCATATCTATCTTGTTTGCTGTGTGATACAATAAATAATAATAATAATAATAATAATAATAATAATAATAATAATCCAGCATATCTATCTTGTTTGCTGTGTGATACAATAAATAATAATACTACTACTAATAATAATAATAATATAAAATCCAGCATATCTATCTTGTTTGCTGTGTGATACAATAAATAATAATAATAATAATATAAAATCCAGCATATCTATCTTGTTTGCTGTGTGATACAATAAATAATAATACTACTACTAATAATAATAATATAAAATCCAGCATATCTATCTTGTTTGCTGTGTGATACAATAAATAATAATAATAATAATATAAAATCCAGCATATCTATCTTGTTTGCTGTGTGATACAATAAATAATAATAATAATAATTTAAAATCCAGCATATCTATCTTGTTTGCTGTGTGAACAATAATAATAATAAATCATAATTAATAATAATAATAATAATAATATTATAATACAATCCAGCATATCTATCTTGTTTGCTGTGTGATACAATAATAATAATAATAATAATAATAATAATAATAATAATAATAATAATAAATAATAATATCCGAGTGCCTTGACCCCTGGGTCCGCTTTGACGCACCTTCCTGGGCCGGGGTCAGCCTCCGTGGCGCCCACTGCCACCGCCGCTCCGCCAGGAGGGCCATGGCTCGGCAGAGGGGTCCGGCCAGGCGGCCGTAATGGGGCCGGAGGAGGCAGCCCAGCAGCCGGGACCACAGCTCCTGCCCGGAAAGGAGGGGAGAGGGCCGGTCAGCGGACCCCTGCTCATGCCAACCAGGGAGGGCACCACCGAAGCCCTCCCGACAGACGTCTGCCCGCTCTCCCGCTTACCCGTCCGGCTCCGCCCGCAGAGGACACGGCCTCGTGGAGGACCTCCACGCTGGTCCGCTCAACGGCCTTCTCTTCCAGGGCGCCCACAGGCAGACTCAGGGCCCCGTGCGTCTGGCAGGGAGGAAAGCAGGATTATCATTATTATTATTATTATTATTATTATTATTATGACACAGAAAACAAGATAGACATGCTGGATTTCGTATCACAAAATCACTTTATTATTATTATTATTATTATTATTATTATTATTATTATTATTATTAGGGACCTCCAAAGGCCATCCAGTCCACCCTCTTCTCCCAGGCAAGAAGGTAGAATTACATTATTATTATTATTATTATTATTATTATTATTATTATTATTATTATTATTATTATTATATTGTATGACATAGCAAACAAGATAGACATGCTGGATTTTGTATCACAAAATCACATTATTATTATTATTATTATTATTATTAGGGACCCCTAAAGGTCATCTAGTCCACCCTCTTCTCCCAGGCAAGAAGGTAGAATTACATTATTATTATTATTATTATTATTATTATTATTATTATTATTGTATGACACAGCAAACAACATAAATATGCTGGATTTCGTTATTATTATTATTATTATTATTATTATTATTATTATGGACCTCCAAAGGTCATCTAGTCCACCCTCTTCTCCCAGGCAAGAAGGTAGAATTATATTATTATTATTATTATTATTATTATTATTATTATTATTATTATTATTATGGACCTCCAAAGGTCATCTAGTCCACCCTCTTCTCCCAGGCAAGAAGGTAGAATTATATTATTATTATTATTATTATTATTATTATTATTATTGTATGACACAGCAAACAACATAAATATGCTGGATTTCGTTATTATTATTATTATTATTATTATTATTATTATTATTATGGACCTCCAAAGGTCATCTAGTCCACCCTCTTCTCCCAGGCAAGAAGGTAGAATTACATTATTATTATTATTATTATTATTATTATTATTATTATTATTATTATTATTATTATTATTATTATTGTATGACACAGCAAACAAGATAGATATGCTGGATTATTATTATTATTATTATTATTATTATTATTATTATTATTATTATTATTATTATTATTAGGGACCTCCAAAGGCCATCCAGTCCACCCTCTTCTCCCAGGTAAGAAGGTAGAATTACATCATTATTATTATTATTATTATTATTATTATTATTATTATTTTATCGTATGACACAGCAAACAAGATAGATAGGCTGGATTTCGTATCACAAAATCACAAGTCGAACACTTCCCAAGTGTATTATTATTATTATTATTATTATTATTATTATTATTATTTATTGGAAGAGACCCCCAAAGGTCATCCAGTCCACCCCCTTCTCCCAGGTAGAAGGTAAAATTACATTATTATTATTATTATTATTATTATTATTATTATTATTATTATTATTTATTGTAAAAGTCCCTCAAAGGTCATCCAGTCCACCCCCTTCTTCCAGGCAAGAAGGTAGAATAATAACAACAGCACTAACAATACAATAATAATAATAAAAAAAATAATGATGACTTACTATTATTATATCCATTGCCATCATTTGTTACTATAATGATGAGATTTACAGAGTTGGAAAGGGTCCCTAAGGGTCATCCAGTCCCACCCCGGATGGCACCATGCGATCCCTCCCGACAGATGGCCATCTGGTCTCTGCTTAACACTCCACTAAACTCCCAGGATGTCTATACGAGTTGGAAGGGGACCCGCAAGAGCCGTCTAGCCCAAAGACACCATGCGATCCCTCCCGACAGATGGCCATCTGGTCTCTGCTTAACACTCCACTAAACTCCCAGGATGTCTATACGAGTTGGAAGGGGACCCGCAAGAGCCGTCTAGCCCAAAGACACCATCCGATCCCTCCCGACAGATGGCCATCTGGTCTCTGCTTAACACTCCACTAAACTCCCAGGATGTCTATACGAGTTGGAAGGGGACCCGCAAGAGCCGTCTAGCCCAAAGACACCATCCGATCCCTCCCGACAGATGGCCATCTGGTCTCTGCTTAACACTCCACTAAACTCCCAGGATGTCTATACGAGTTGGAAGGGGACCCGCAAGAGCCGTCTAGCCCAAAGACACCATCCGATCCCTCCCGACAGATGGCCATCTGGTCTCTGCTTAACACTCCACTAAACTCCCAGGATGTCTATACGAGTTGGAAGGGGACCCGCAAGAGCCGTCTAGCCCAAAGACACCATCCGATCCCTCCCAACAGATGGCCATCTGGTCTCTGCTTAACACTCCACTAAACTCCCAGGATGTCTATACGAGTTGGAAGGGGACCCGCAAGAGCCGTCTAGCCCAAAGACACCATGCGATCCCTCCCGACAGATGGCCATCTGGTCTCTGCTTAACACTCCACTAAACTCCCAGGATGTCTATACGAGTTGGAAGGGGACCCGCAAGAGCCGTCTAGCCCAAAGACACCATCCGATCCCTCCCGACAGATGGCCATCTGGTCTCTGCTTAACACTCCACTAAACTCCCAGGATGTCTATACGAGTTGGAAGGGGACCCGCAAGAGCCGTCTAGCCCAAAGACACCATGCGATCCCTCCCGACAGATGGCCATCTGGTCTCTGCTTAACACTCCACTAAACTCCCAGGATGTCTATACGAGTTGGAAGGGGACCCGCAAGAGCCGTCTAGCCCAAAGACACCATCCGATCCCTCCCGACAGATGGCCATCTGGTCTCTGCTTAACACTCCACTAAACTCCCAGGATGTCTATACGAGTTGGAAGGGGACCCGCAAGAGCCGTCTAGCCCAAAGACACCATGCGATCCCTCCCGACAGATGGCCATCTGGTCTCTGCTTAACACTCCACTAAACTCCCAGGATGTCTATACGAGTTGGAAGGGGACCCGCAAGAGCCGTCTAGCCCAAAGACACCATCCGATCCCTCCCGACAGATGGCCATCTGGTCTCTGCTTAACACTCCACTAAACTCCCAGGATGTCTATACGAGTTGGAAGGGGACCCGCAAGAGCCGTCTAGCCCAAAGACACCATGCGATCCCTCCCGACAGATGGCCATCTGGTCTCTGCTTAACACTCCACTAAACTCCCAGGATGTCTATACGAGTTGGAAGGGGACCCGCAAGAGCCGTCTAGCCCAAAGACACCATCCGATCCCTCCCAACAGATGGCCATCTGGTCTCTGCTTAACACTCCACTAAACTCCCAGGATGTCTATACGAGTTGGAAGGGGACCCGCAAGAGCCGTCTAGCCCAAAGACACCATGCGATCCCTCCCGACAGATGGCCATCTGGTCTCTGCTTAACACTCCACTAAACTCCCAGGATGTCTATACGAGTTGGAAGGGGACCCGCAAGAGCCGTCTAGCCCAAAGACACCATCCGATCCCTCCCGACAGATGGCCATCTGGTCTCTGCTTAACACTCCACTAAACTCCCAGGATGTCTATACGAGTTGGAAGGGGACCCGCAAGAGCCGTCTAGCCCAAAGACACCATGCGATCCCTCCCGACAGATGGCCATCTGGTCTCTGCTTAACACTCCACTAAACTCCCAGGATGTCTATACGAGTTGGAAGGGGACCCGCAAGAGCCGTCTAGCCCAAAGACACCATCCGATCCCTCCCAACAGATGGCCATCTGGTCTCTGCTTAACACTCCACTAAACTCCCAGGATGTCTATACGAGTTGGAAGGGGACCCGCAAGAGCCGTCTAGCCCAAAGACACCATGCGATCCCTCCCGACAGATGGCCATCTGGTCTCTGCTTAACACTCCACTAAACTCCCAGGATGTCTATACGAGTTGGAAGGGGACCCGCAAGAGCCGTCTAGCCCAAAGACACCATCCGATCCCTCCCGACAGATGGCCATCTGGTCTCTGCTTAACACTCCACTAAACTCCCAGGATGTCTATACGAGTTGGAAGGGGACCCGCAAGAGCCGTCTAGCCCAAAGACACCATCCGATCCCTCCCGACAGATGGCCATCTGGTCTCTGCTTAACACTCCACTAAACTCCCAGGATGTCTATACGAGTTGGAAGGGGACCCGCAAGAGCCGTCTAGCCCAAAGACACCATGCGATCCCTCCCGACAGATGGCCATCTGGTCTCTGCTTAACACTCCACTAAACTCCCAGGATGTCTATACGAGTTGGAAGGGGACCCGCAAGAGCCGTCTAGCCCAAAGACACCATCCGATCCCTCCCAACAGATGGCCATCTGGTCTCTGCTTAACACTCCACTAAACTCCCAGGATGTCTATACGAGTTGGAAGGGGACCCGCAAGAGCCGTCTAGCCCAAAGACACCATGCGATCCCTCCCGACAGATGGCCATCTGGTCTCTGCTTAACACTCCACTAAACTCCCAGGATGTCTATACGAGTTGGAAGGGGACCCGCAAGAGCCGTCTAGCCCAAAGACACCATGCGATCCCTCCCGACAGATGGCCATCTGGTCTCTGCTTAACACTCCACTAAACTCCCAGGATGTCTATACGAGTTGGAAGGGGACCCGCAAGAGCCGTCTAGCCCAAAGACACCATCCGATCCCTCCCGACAGATGGCCATCTGGTCTCTGCTTAACACTCCACTAAACTCCCAGGATGTCTATACGAGTTGGAAGGGGACCCGCAAGAGCCGTCTAGCCCAAAGACACCATCCGATCCCTCCCGACAGATGGCCATCTGGTCTCTGCTTAACACTCCACTAAACTCCCAGGATGTCTATACGAGTTGGAAGGGGACCCGCAAGAGCCGTCTAGCCCAAAGACACCATCCGATCCCTCCCGACAGATGGCCATCTGGTCTCTGCTTAACACTCCACTAAACTCCCAGGATGTCTATACGAGTTGGAAGGGGACCCGCAAGAGCCGTCTAGCCCAAAGACACCATCCGATCCCTCCCGACAGATGGCCATCTGGTCTCTGCTTAACACTCCATTAAACTCCCAGGATGTCTATACGAGTTGGAAGGGGACCCGCAAGAGCCGTCTAGCCCAAAGACACCATCCGATCCCTCCCGACAGATGGCCATCTGGTCTCTGCTTAACACTCCATTAAACTCCCAGGATGTCTATACGAGTTGGAAGGGGACCCGCAAGAGCCGTCTAGCCCAAAGACACCATCCGATCCCTCCCGACAGATAGCCATCTGGTCTCTGCTTAACACTCCATTAAACTCCCAGGATGTCTATACGAGTTGGAAGGGGACCCGCAAGAGCCGTCTAGCCCAAAGACACCATCCGATCCCTCCCGACAGATGGCCATCTGGTCTCTGCTTAACACTCCACTAAACTCCCAGGATGTCTCTACGAGTTGGAAGGGGACCCGCAAGAGCCGTCTAGCCCAAAGACACCATCCGATCCCTCCCGACAGATGGCCATCTGGTCTCTGCTTAACACTCCACTAAACTCCCAGGATGTCTATACGAGTTGGAAGGGGACCCGCAAAAGCCGTCCAGCCCAAAGACACCATCCGATCCCTCCCGACAGATGGCCATCTGGTCTCTGCTTAACACTCCACTAAACTCCCAGGATGTCTATACGAGTTGGAAGGGGACCCGCAAGAGCCGTCTAGCCCAAAGACACCATCCGATCCCTCCCGACAGATGGCCATCTGGTCTCTGCTTAACACTCCACTAAACTCCCAGGATGTCTATACGAGTTGGAAGGGGACCCGCAAGAGCCGTCTAGCCCAAAGACACCATCCGATCCCTCCCGACAGATGGCCATCTGGTCTCTGCTTAACACTCCATTAAACTCCCAGGATGTCTATACGAGTTGGAAGGGGACCCGCAAGAGCCGTCTAGCCCAAAGACACCATCCGATCCCTCCCGACAGATGGCCATCTGGTCTCTGCTTAACACTCCACTAAACTCCCAGGATGTCTATACGAGTTGGAAGGGGACCCGCAAGAGCCGTCCAGCCCAAAGACACCATCCGATCCCTCCCGACAGATGGCCATCTGGTCTCTGCTTAACACTCCACTAAACTCCCAGGATGTCTATACGAGTTGGAAGGGGACCCGCAAGAGCCGTCTAGCCCAAAGACACCATCCGATCCCTCCCGACAGATGGCCGGCCCGCCTCACCCCCTTACCAGCCGGTGGGCGGAGATGGCCAGTTGCAGGGAGACGTAGTTCAAGGGCCAGCCCTCGATGGTCTCCAAATAGCCGGCGCGAAGGAGCTGACCCATGGCCTGGAGCATGGCCAGGCGGACCTGGGGGTCAAGCAAGGACAGGACAAAGGTCACCCAAGGTCGTCATTTTCAATGGTCTTGTGAATATTAATGCATATTTATATTTATGGATTTAAATGCCTAGCTATATGATTTTGTTCACATTTTATGATTTGGGCTTTTATATGTACGTTAGGCATATTTCCTTATGCCTCACGTACATATAAAAGCCCAAAACATAAAGCAGTATATAAATAATACTAATAATATATAATAACAAAAATAATACTAAAGAAATTATTTATTAAAAAAGTATAAAAAATAATTAAAAAATAAATACAGTAGAGTCTCACTTATCCAACATAAACGGGCCGGCAGAATGTTGGATAAGTGAATATGTTGGATAATAAGGAGAGATTAAGGAGAAGCCTATTAAACATCAAATTAGGTTATGATTTTAGAAATTAAGCACCAAAACTTCATGTTATACAACAAATTTGACAGAAAAAGTAGTTCAATACGCAGTAATGCTATGTAGTAATTACTGTATTTACGAATTTAGTACAAAATATCATGATATATTGAAAACATTGACTACAAAAATGTGTTGGATAATCCAGAACGTTGGATAAGCGAGTGTTGGATAAGTGAGAATCTACTGTAATAATATATAATAACAAAAATTATACTAAAGAAATTATTTATTAAAAAAGTATAAAAAATAATTAAAAATAAATAATACTAAAGAAATTATTTATTAAAAAGTATAAACAATATTTATTAAAAAATAATACTAAAGAAATTATTTATTAAAAAGTATAAAAATGCTTATTAAAAAATAATACTAAAGAAATTATTTATTAAAAAGTATAAAAATACTTATTAAAAAATAATACTAAAGAAATTATTTATTAAAAAGTATAAAAATACTTATTAAAAAATAATACTAAAGAAATTATTTATTAAAAATAAATAATACTATTAATTATCATAAGGGTCTCTTTTTAGTGGGTGGACGAAGGCAAGGTCAGTGGTTTAAATAACTACTTGTATAATAAACTATGAGTAACTACAAGTAACTATTAGTAACAATATGTGAGGGTTAACTCCTGTTCTTTTCCTTGTCTTTTTTTGTGCTATGAGCAAGTCGTCTATATACAGGAATAGGTCATCCATGTATTGAAGGAATTAAGAAATTATTTATTAAAAAGTATAAAAATACTTATTAAAAAATAATACTAAAGAAATTATTTATTAAAAATAAATAATACTATTAATTATAATAAGGGTCTCTTTTGAGTGGGTGGACGAAGGCAAGGTCAGTGGGGTCAGCGTCCTTACCTTGGCCTCGCTGTTGGATAGGAGGACCCTCACCGTCCTCACAAAGGCGGCCCGATGCCTCCAGAGTTCGGGACCTGGAACGGAGGGGCCACCGAGTCCGGGTCAGGCTAGATGCCCTCTGGAGACCCCCAACCACCCACCCACCCACCCAAACCCAGGCTGCCTTACACTGAGCGGCCACGATCCGGGCGAGTGTCCGGAGCAGGGCCACGCGGAGGGCGGTGGGGCCTCCTTCCAGGACCCTCTGGAAGGACCGGAGAAGGTCCGCGGGGCACAGGCGGGCTGCGGGCGGAAAGGCCAGGAGGTGAAGCTACTCAATGCTAATCCAGGGGATTGACTACAACATTCACACTGGCCATTCACACAGACAAAAAGTTATATATATATAAACCTTCCTTGCCTAGTTTCTCCATATACCTCACAACCCCTGAGGATGCCTGCCCTAGATGTGGGAGAAACGTCAGGAGAGAATGCTTCCGGGACATGGCCAGACAGCCCGGAATACATACAACAACCCTGATTAACTACAACATTCACACTGGCCATTCACACAGACAAAGAGTTATATATATATATAAACCTTCCTTGCCTAGTTTCTCCATATACCTCACAACCCCTGAGGATGCCTGCCATAGATGTGGGTGAAACGTCAGGAGACAATACTTCTTCAACATGGCCAGAATACATACAACAACCCTATTATTATTATTATTATTATTATTATTATTATTATTATTATTATTATTATTTCGCACAACCCCTGGGGATGCCTGCCCTAGATGTGGGCGAAACGTCAGGAGAGAATGCTTCTGGGACATGGCCAGACAGCCCGGAATACATACAACAACCCTGATTAACTACAACATTCACACTGGACTCCAACTGACAAAGAGTTCTTCTCTCACCCTGGACTTTCCCTATTATTATTATTATTATTATTATTATTATTATTATTATTATTATTATTATTATTTCTCACAACCCGTGGGGATGCCTGCCATAGATGTGGGTGAAACGTCAGGAGAGAATGCTTCTGGAACATGGCCACACAGCCCGGAATATATACAACAACCCTATTATTATTATTATTATTATTATTATTATTATTATTATTATTATTATTATTATTTCTCACAACCCCTGAGGATGCCTGCCCTAGATGTGGGCGAAACGTCAGGAGAGAATGCTTCTGGGACATGGCCAGAATACATACCACAACCGTATTATTATGACAGCCCGGAATACATACAACAACCCTATTATTATTATTATTATTATTATTTCTCACAACCCCTGGGGATGCCTGCCCTAGATGTGGGTGAAACGTCAGGAGAGAATGCTTCTGGAACACGGCCAGACAGCCCGGAATACATACAACAACCCTATTATTATTATTATTATTATTATTATTATTATTATTATTTCTCACAACTTCTGAGGATGCCTGGCCTAGATGGGGGCGAAACGTCAGGAGAGAATGCTTCTGGAACATGGCCACACAGCCCAGAATATATACAACAACCCTATTATTATTATTATTATTATTATTATTATTATTATTTCTCACAACCCCTGAGGATGCCTGCCCTAGATGTGGGCGAAACGTCAGGAGAGAATGCTTCTGGGACATGGCCAGAATACATACCACAACCTTATTATTATTATTATTATTATTATTATTATTATTATTATTATTATTATTTATTATTTCTCACAACCCCTGAGGATGCCTGCCCTAGATGTGGGCGAAACGTCAGGAGAGAATGCTTCTGGGACATGGCCAGACAGCCCAGAATATATTCAACAACCCTATTATTATTATTATTATTATTATTATTATTTTTTTTTTTTCTCACAACCCCTGGGGATGCCTGCCCTAGATGTGGGCGAAACGTCAGGAGAGAATGCTTCCGGGACATGGCCAGAAAGCCCAGAATACATACAACAACCCTGATTAACTACAACATTCACACTGGCCGCCAACAGACAAGACTTCTTACGTCCACAGATATATATAAACCCCACTTGCATAGTTTCTCCATATACCTCACAACCCCTGAGGATGCCTGCCCTAGATGTGGGAGAAACGTCAGGAGAGAATGCTTCCGGGACACGGCCAGACAGCCCGGAATACATACAACAACCCTGATTAACTACAACATTCACACTGGCCGCCAACAGACAAGACTTCTTACGTCCACAGATATATATAAACCCCACTTGCATAGTTTCTCCATATACCTCACAACCCCTGAGGATGCCTGCCCTAGATGTGGGAGAAACGTCAGGAGAGAATGCTTCTGGAACACGGCCAGACAGCCCAGAATACATACAACAACCCTATGATGATGATGGTGATGATGATGATGATTATTATTATTTCTCACACCCTCTATGGATGCCTGCCCTAGATGTGGGTGAAACGTCAGGCGAGAATGCTTCTGGAACATGGCCAGACAGCCTGGAATCTATACAACAACCCTATTATTATTATTATTATTATTATTATTATTATTATTATTATTATTATTTCTCACACCCTCTGTGGATGCCTGCCATAGATGTGGGCGAAACGTCAGGAGAGAATGCTTCTGGGACATGGCCAGACAGCCCGGAATACATACAACAACCCTATTATTATTATTATTATTATTATTATTATTATTATTATTATTTCTCACACCCTCTGTGGATGCCTGCCATAGATGTGGGCGAAACGTCAGGAGAGAATGCTTCTGGGACATGGCCAGACAGCCCAGAATACATACAACAACCCTGATTAACTACAACATTCACACTGGCCTCCAACTGACAAAGAGTTCTTCTCTCACCCTGGACTTTCCCTATTATTATTATTATTATTATTTCTCACAACCCCTGGGGATGCCTGCCCTAGATGTGGGCGAAACGTCAGGAGAGAATGCTTCTGGGACATGGCCAGACAGCCCGGAATACATACAACAACCCTATTATTATGATTATTATTATTATTTCTCACAACCCCTGGGGATGCCTGCCCTAGATGTGGGCGAAACGTCAGGAGAGAATGCTTCTGGGACATGGCCAGACAGCCCGGAATACATACAACAACCCTATTATTATGATTATTATTATTATTTCTCACAACCCCTGAGGATGCCTGCCCTAGATGTGGGCGAAACGTCAGGAGAGAATGCTTCTGGGACATGGCCAGACAGCCCGGAATACATACAACAACCCTATTATTATGATTATTATTATTATTTCTCACAACCCCTGGGGATGCCTGCCCTAGATGTGGGCAAAACGTCAGGAGAGAATGCTTCTGGGACATGGCCAGACAGCCCGGAATACATTCAACAACCCTATTATTATGATTATTATTATTATTTCTCACAACCCCTGAGGATGCCTGCCCTAGATGTGGGCGAAACGTCAGGAGAGAATGCTTCTGGGACATGGCCAGACAGCCCAGAATACATACAACAACCCTATTATTGTGATTATTATTATTATTTCTCACAACCCCTGAGGATGCCTGCCCTAGATGTGGGCGAAACGTCAGGAGAGAATGCTTCTGGGACATGGCCAGACAGCCCGGAATACATTCAACAACCCTATTATTATTATTATTATTATTATTTCTCACAACCCCTGAGGATGCCTGCCCTAGATGTGGGCGAAACGTCAGGAGAGAATGCTTCTGGGACATGGCCAGACAGCCCGGAATACATTCAACAACCCTATTATTATTATTATTATTATTATTATTATTATTATTATTATTATTATTATTATTTCTCACAACCCCTGAGGATGCCTGCCCTAGATGTGGGCGAAACGTCAGGAGAGAATGCTTCTGGGACATGGCCAGACAGCCTGGAAGATATACACAACCCCAAGACTCCAATAATAATAATAATAATAATAATAATAATAATAATAATAATAATAATAACTTTATTTTTATACCCCGCCCCATCTCCCCGAAGGGACTCGGGGCGGCTTACATGGGGCCTTGCCAGACACAACAATATCATCATCATCATCATCATCATCATCATTTAATTACTTATGAATCGCCCTCCATCCACGATGCTCTAGGCGATTTACAAGATAAAATTGTAAAGGATAAAAATATATACATACAAATATTGATAAAATTAACATAGATTAAAAGCTCTAGTAAAGAGCCAGGTCTTGAGTGCGAGGGTAAAAGGCCTAAATATAATAACAACAACAAGACAATAAAACAACTATCCCAACAATAAAACATCAGCATCAATAAAACAGTCATAAAAATCAACATACAGCATAAAATGTATAAAATCAACATACAGCATAAAAGCTCCACCTATATATATAAAAGAGTGATGGCATCACGGCGACCCACAAAACAACAAAACCACAGGCCCCCCAACCTCGAAATTTGACAACACAACCCGTCATCCACGCCTCTAGGTTGATACAACAAAAAGAAAAGAAAAATAAAGTCCTAATTAGAGAGAGAGGAATAATTGCTTTTATCCATCTATATATATATAAAAGAGTGATGGCATCACGGCGACCCACAAAACAACAAAACTACAGGCCCCCCAACCTCGAAATTTGACAACACAACCCGTCATCCATGCCCCTAGGTTGATACAACAAAAAGAAAAGGAAAATAAAGTCCTAATTAGAGAGAGAGGAATAATTGCTTTTATCCATCTATATCTATAAAAGAGTGATGGCATCATGGCGACCCACAAAACAACAAAATTACAGGCCCCCCAACCTCGAAATTTGACAACACAACCCGTCATCCATGCCCCTAGGTTGATACAACAAAAAGAAAAGGAAAATAAAGTCCTCATTAGAGAGAGAGGAATAATTGCTTTTATCCGTCTATATATATATAAAAGAGTGATGGCATCACGGCGACCCACAAAACAACAAAACTACAGGCCCCCCAACCTCGAAATTTGACAACACAACCCGTCATCCATGCCCCTAGGTTGATACAACAAAAAGAAAAGGAAAATAAAGTCCTAATTAGAGAGAGAGGAATAATTGCTTTTATCCAATTGCTGCCAGTTAGAAGGCTAAGCTCCGCCCACTTGGTCTCCTAGCAACCCAATAAAAAATAATAAAACACTAAAAATTAATACAATAAAATACTATAATAACAGAAAATAACTAAAAACAATACAAGAAAATAATAAAATAAAATAAATAAAAATATAACTTACAATAAAATTAATAAAAAAAATTGCAAATAACGTCAAATAAAAACTACACAACAATTTTTAACCACAGCTAGTACAGCATAAAATGTTTAAAAAACAGGAGACAATGGGCAGGTCAACCCATAAAAGACAGTCCAGAGGCTTCGCAGATCTTAGTACAAAGTCCCAAGAACAGCCAAGAGAGAACCCCAAATCCCCTTCCCAGCCCCATGTCACCCCCAGACGGAAGCCCCAGAACGGGACTCACCCAGGAGCAGGAAGAGGCCGGAGACCCCTCGGCAGTTCTTCTCGCTCGGACCCTGCCGGACATGCCGGTGGCGGTGCAGGGGGGGGCCGGGACAGATCTGCAAAAGGAGGAAGGAGATGGAAAGGAAGGAAGGAAGGAGAGGAAGGAAGGAGAAGGGAAGGATGGAGGGAAAGAGAAGGATGGAAAGAGAAGGAAGGAGATGGAAAGGGTGGGTGAGATAGATGGATGGAAGGAAGGAAGGAGAGGAAGAAGAAAGGGATGGGAAGGGTGGAAAGAAAGGAAAGAAGGAAGGAAGGAAGGAAGGAAGGAAGGAAGGAAGGAAGGAAGGAAGGAAGGAAGGAAGGAAGGAAGGAGAGGAAGAAGAAAGGGATGGGGTGGAAAGAAAGGAAGGAAGGAAGGAAGGAAGGAAGGAGAAGGAAAGGATGGAAAGGATAGATAGATAGATGGATGGATGGATGGATGGATGGATGGATGGATAGATGGATGGGTTGATGGATGGATGGATGGATGGATGGATGGATAGATGGATGGATGGATGGATGGATGGATGGATGGATGGATAGATGGATGGGTTGATGGATGGATGGATGGATGGATGGATAGATGGATGGATGGATGGATGGATGGATGGATGGATGGATGGATAGATGGATGGGTTGATGGATGGATGGATGGATGGATGGATGGATGGATGGATGGATGGGTTGATGGATGGATGGATGGATGGATGGATGGGTTGATGGATGGATGGATGGATGGATGGATGGATAGATGGATGGATGGATGGATAGATGGATGGGTTGATGGATGGATGGATGGATGGATGGATGGATAGATGGATGGGTTGAT